>NC_091826.1:56904307-57179307 GCF_038994185.2 Dermacentor albipictus | reverse complement strand
CGTCCACTCTCTTGTCTTACGAAGGATTGCCCGTCTACTTTCATTTTGCGGTTTCAGCATTCGTTGCCCTATTACCTGGTTCACTTTCACTCTTGCCGCAAGGGAATCCAGCGTACGCAGGTTTGGCTGGTCTCACGCTAGGTGTTGCTTCCCGTGTTAATCACACGCGCGCGCTCATTCTAGAGACATCGGCTG
Organism: Dermacentor albipictus; assembly: GCF_038994185.2. Classification (NCBI taxonomy): domain Eukaryota; kingdom Metazoa; phylum Arthropoda; class Arachnida; order Ixodida; family Ixodidae; genus Dermacentor; species Dermacentor albipictus. The sequence goes on along the minus strand of NC_091826.1, from coordinate 57,179,112 downwards.
CAATTTCTCCATTGCTTGTCTTTCTTTTCTCTTCGCGTTGTCGCTCCGTTTCCTCCTCTCTTATACGCATTGGCTCTTGTGTCGGCCGGACACAAAACTATTATTCCCAGCTTCGTTAATTGGACACAGGGCGAAAGCGTGTGCGTGTGTGCGTGTGTACGTGCGAGCACGCGTGTAACCTCCCTTCCCCCACCTAAGCGTAAGGTTGTTGCGCGCGAGTTCCATTGTACGAGAGTCCACGAGAATTCCATTCTGCAAAACACCTTCTCCCGCGGAGTCGCGACAGAGCGTGTTAAACTGCGTGTGTGGTCAAGCGGTGAATGGTTGAGTAAATGAGAAGGCTCAAGCCGAAAAATAAAGGATCGCACCGCGGGGTCACGCGGCCGCACAGCGCACGGGCACAGATGTACGGCGAATGGCACAAATAAGATAAACTCCTGGTGTTTTACGTGCCTGAACCAGGATCTGATTACGAGGTACGCCGCAGTGGGGGACACCGGAATAACTTTGACCACCTGGGGTTCTTTAACGTGCACCAAATGCACGTGACACACTAGTGGTTTTCGTTATTGCCTTTTTTTTCATTTTGCCCCCATCGAAATGGTTCCGCCGTGGCTGGCACAAATAGACGAAGCAAAAAAAGAAGAATGTGCGGGCGTGAACGCGCGCCCGCGCGATTCTGCACGAGAGAGACTCTGCAATGAAAATTGGGTAGATTTGCATGGAGGCACGCCCAGCAGGCAACTCCAGACGAATACGACGATAAATGAAATTATACGCGCAGGACATACGACATGTTAAACACACGCGCAGCACAACGTACGATTCTAAATTGACTAGTTGAAACCAGCATGTCCCAGAAGAAGTTAGGAGCGCCTTCGTAGCGTGGGTGACAGGCAGTACTATATTTCGCGGGCCAATCAAGTACGTACATGTTACGGGCGGGGTCTTTCAGGCACAGGCATGCACCAACGCCCGCTATAGAAGGCCACAACATTAGCTCCTTTTAAGGCGAAGCTTTCTTTGGTCTTTCTCTGGGGTATGGCGTTCGTCGTCGTTTCGTGGCTGCATACATCTTTATTAGTATTTATTTATTTATTAGTATTGCCCTCAAAGCCAGAGGCATTACAGAGGGCACTGGAACATGCATCTATCTATCTATCTATCTATCTATCTATCTATCTATCTATCTATCTATCTATCTATCTATCTATCTATCTATCTATCTATCTATCTATCTATCTATCTATCTATCTATCTATCTATCTATCTATCTATCTATCTATCTATCTATCTATCTATCTATCTATCTATCTATCTATCTATCTATCTATCTATCTATCTATCTATCTATCTATCTATCTATCTATCTATCTATCTATCTATCTATCTATCTATCTATCTATCTATCTATCTATCTATCTATCTATCTATCTATCTATCTATCTATCTATCTATCTATCTATCTATCTATCTATCTATCTATCTATCTATCTATCTATCTATCTATCTATCTATCTATCTATCTATCTATCTATCTATCTATCTATCTATCTATCTATCTATCTATCTATCTATCTATCTATCTATCTATCTATCTATCTATCTATCTATGACGAATTTTCGATAATCTATAAGGTCAGCGATGATCGATTCTACTGCGGAGCGTCGTGTTACAGCGCTAAGCATGACTGGTCGACAGCATTTCAGTACAAACGAAAAAGAAAAGGAAGAGAAAGGACTTTGTGTTTTAATATAACACCCTATAACGGATTCTATGGCTCTATAACAACTCCGTCATTTTGGTTGCGACTGTTAAATAAGTCAGTTTAGTGTGCTCGCATTCAACAAGTACATGTTCAGCTTACCCATAAAGCAATCACCCAGAGAAGGAATTCTTTTCACTCCCCACAAGCTCCGAATGACGTCACACCAGCGATAACGGAAGTCATGTGTCCGCTTGCAAAGCCAGCTCTTTACATCCTGACTGCTACATATTTATTTTTGTTTTCTTATCAATACTGACTTTTCGTTGCATTCAAGTCGCAGCAACAGCTGCCTGTCCCATTTGTCGGTGTCACGCAGATGCGCCGCGTTGGCTGTGTTGCGTGCGCGTGCGCATGCAAAAATAAACAATGCAAACATTTAAGGCTCGCAGAAAAAAATATGTCGCGGCACGCCAATTGCCCATCCGCTGTAGGGTATCAAACTGGACGCTCGTCTGGTTGACTTCCCTGCGTTTCCTCTCCTCTGAGAGGGCTGCACCGCTGAACGGCAGTGACAAGCGGTGAAGCCTGACTCGTGTATTTCCCAGCTTTCGTGGTTATCGCCTCCAATCACGTACGCAGCGCCACAGAGCAAATAATTGCTTTACAAAGGTGCCATGTATTTATCATTTCAACATCTCAGCGCAACGTATTAGGCTGGGTGACAACCTGTATTATTTGGCACGTTATGTCAGACAAACTCACGACGCCGCGAATACTGCCAGCTGCTTAAGCGTTATTCAGAAAGCCCGTTTGCATATAAACTGAACTCTACAAAGGGTTTTAGCCTCCTTCTGGCAAATATGTCCACAGAAAGCACACTGCGGCGCTAGTTTTCAGTCGAAATGTCATCAGGTTCTGAAATTACGTGTAGCACCAACTATTTTCGCCGTCTTTCTTATGCCTGTTCTGAGAGAGAGAGATAGAAGGGAAGAAGGAAAGGCAGGGAGGTTAACCAGACTGAGTCCAATTTGCTACCCTACACGTGGGGGGGGGGGGGGAATGGGGAGTGAAAGAGCGAGAGAAAACTTAGATGTAGGATGTCTATAGTCGGGCACTCAAGTCAGTTGCCTTCAGGTAGTCTTCAGGTAGGCTGTTCTGAACGACAGCTATAGTACAGGTATGTGAGTTCTTGCCATACCAATTCTTTTACGTGATATTGACGAAGAAACGCAGGTTTCTTTAGAAAGATTGGATATAGTGAAACATATGAAGAGGCGGATAGGCGTCTGCAAAGGGTTACGTATATATATTTCTTGCAGATATTAAAACAAGTACTTCCGAAAGGCGCGACAGAGTTTCGCAGCTGTTTGATGTATCAGTTTCTCGGATTGGCACACGTCAGAGAAAGTTTTGAGCCTCTCTCGTTGTGTCTCCGCTTTCTCTCCAACTGCATCTGCGTGCTGTTCCTTCTTGTGGGATGCATGCAAATATTATTAAGTGTGGCCATTATCAGTGCGCTTAGCATTACAGGCGGACCTCAAACACTTTGTACCTATCAGTGTAACGAAAAAAGAAAATTAGGCCGTGTACCGAAGGCGGCTGCGGTCAAGCACAACGTCTCAAAGCACTGGCTGTCACGAGTGAATAATGCGACGCACTGGCACAGTACGCACACGCCGTACGCTTCAAGCCGTTGTAACCGTGACTCGAAAGAACCGAGCATGTGAACGCGGTTTAATAGGTAAAGCATTGGGTTGCTGTGCTGGATGGCAGAGGTGCGATCTCGTCATTGATCACAAATTTTTTTAAGGCGTAATGAGCTGACTTCACCCACATTTGAATTATCTAAGAGGAAACTTTCGGAGACGTGTTGTCGGTTCCTGATCCCGTGATTGCGCGCGAGATCACAAATAAATACGCAACATGGAGTTGTCAGTTTAATAAACGGAAGCTCTCGCATGGTATGCACGCGCGTGCAGCTGTCGATACGGTATGCTATCTCATACTTAAGAGAGTTAGCTGCGCTTAGTTCTGGCCTAGTTTTTTTTTTTTGCCCCTTGTTTCTTCACATCATTCTCTCTTTTTTTCTCTAATTTTATCTCCTCCTCCTCACTAATACTCTTTCGTTCTTTATCATTTTGCCCTTCTACCCTTTAGCCACTTAGCCTTTCGCTTTTTAGAGCAGGTAGGTGTTGTGCCGCTCTCAGTGACCGCTACTAACCGCCTTCCACTCAATCCCGTTATTTCTTTTATGATGGCGAACGTAACCATAGTGGAGCTGCGGCTGCTATGAACATCAGGGCTAAATGCAGCAGTACGTGTTGTTCGCGAAGAGCTAGCAACAAAAAAAAAAAGATTGTTTGTTCACACGCTAAAGCTTATTGAAGCAACCGTTCAGAGATAAAAAATGGTCACGAGTGATTCAACAATCTTCGTGAAGCTCTGAAGACGGCCAGAGTATCCAGAGTGTGTAGACGGTAGATTTAATTTTCCCTGTTATAGCAATGCTCATAATTGATTATGTGAGTGAGTGAGTGAGTGAGTGAGTGAGTGAGTGAGTGAGTGAGTGAGTGAGTGAGTGAGTGAGTGAGTGAGTGAGTGAGTGAGTGAGTGAGTGAGTGAGTGAGTGAGTGAGTGAGTGAGTGAGTGAGTGAGTGAGTGAGTGAGTGAGTGAGTGAGTGAGTGAGTGAGTGAGTGAGTGCTCTATTGCGTTCTATGACAAATGAGAACTGCACCTTCCAGATTCAGTAGTGCTAGGTGGATTTTAGGAACACGATAGATGGCATTGGTTGGTAGTACATTGCAGAGTTACTGCACCTGACTCCCTTTCATATACAGCAATTCTAGAACATTGCTGACTGTTGCACGCGCCGTTATAGAACACAAGACACGACGCGGGGAAATGGAGCGGTAAACCGAAAGCACGTTTATTATTTTTTTCTTTGTCGTGTTTGGTTTTCTAAAAAGCGCGTTTAACACCACTGCTTGCTTGCATGACTGCTTGCATGTATGTTTGCTTATATGACTGTGTTTGCTATCATGACTGGTTGCTAGCGACTGTGTTTGCTAGCATGAGTGCTCGCTTGCGAATTGCCACGTTGATCGCGTACACTCGCTTGCAGCCCCTTTTTCGCTCGCTCTGTGAACAGATGCGCTGTTCCCGCATCAAAGTGCTCCTCTATCAAGCTATCGCGCACCTACTATCAGCCCGGTGATGCAAAGCTCGCGGAGATTACCGCGCGAGCTTCTATTTCCGCGAACCAGCTTATCGCCCGATAAGGGTTGCGAGGCGTCCCTCGCAGGCTGACCCACTGACGGGATATGTTGAAGGGCGGCGGAAGTTGCCAAAGAGAACGAAGTTGTAAAAGGTTGTCAGCGCTTTGAGCAGAAGAAGAATATGTGCATCAGAAAGACGATTGCATAGGACTGCATAAACTTGCACAAATTTGCTGGTGCCTTCTCTCTCTTTCACCACATTAATTAGACAGCCTGTAGATTAGCCTGAAGTCTATAATATTGAATGGCGACACCGCTACTGGCACGAGGACTGAAGAAGGTATACGAACACGACATGCGAACATTAGCGCATGTCCTGTTCATGACATTCTTCGGTCCTTGTACCAGCAGCGCTGTCTCTATGTTGACCTTACTATAGCTACATGGTCTATAATAAAACAAAATAGTCTATAAGAAGAAACTGTGTAGATGCATTTTCACGTGTCTCCACCGAAATTGCTGTAAAAGTTAACCACGTGGGATGAGACTATAGCTATAAGGACTGGTGGTACAAGGGAGGGGGTTGCTCAATGAGTATTGTAGTCGGTCCGGTTAGCGCGATTACATATTCTGACGTGACAGTGATGCAAGAAATAGAAAAGTGCGATTCATCTAAATCTCCCGCCTTGACGCAGTTCAGGTTCTCTGCAACAATGGCATCTCGCTTATCTTGCAGTGCATCACTCGTTTCCACCCGTTGTTGCCGATGTACTGGGAGCGTCCGTATGCAAATTGCAACTGTTAGTAGATGCACACGAATGTGCTTTAAGAGTAAGCTTATATACTTTGGCGCGTAGTTTTTTTTCTTACCAAGCTCAGTTTATTTTGCAGGAAAACTTAGATAAACTGATTGATCGATTGATTGATTGACTGAGTGATTGATCCTCAAAAGTTCGTGCTAGTTATGTGCGCTGGCTGTGTTTACACCGAAGTCGAAAAGCATATTTGCGCGTAGGCTATGCTCCTACGAAGTCCGACTAAGTCAGCTGCCCAGATGTGCTCTGCCAAATACCGCAAAGAGTCCTGTGCCTGCTTATGCGGCAAATATTATATATATATATATATATATATATATATATATATATATATATATATATATATATATATATATATATATATATATATATATATATATATATACGTTTGCAAGTATCTCTCGTTTGATAGTTGCATACGTTAATAACACTGTTGCGGCGGAAGCTTTTCTGAGACCAACAAAAATGGGAACAAGGAACTGTTGCGCTCAAAATCGCACATCTGGACGTTGACCACTTGCACATTAAACAACTGAACATTGAACGCTTTCCTCCGAGTAACATGTCAAGAGACTCTCCGGCGGAGTAATTGTCGTCCTTGATCGCTGTAGCTGCAGACTTCTATTCCTGAAACTTTTCTTGCAAAATAGTACTTGTACTTTGCCTTATGTTTGGATTCGTGGTATATTTGCCGCTGAAAAGTTGACACGCTGCTTATTTGCAGAGCCTATAGGACCCCTTAACAAATATGATCTGTTTGCTGTGTTATGTGCTCTCTCTCTCCCTCCTCCCATCTTTCATCTCCCCCATCCCGCTCCCATGTGTAGGGTGGCAAACCGGTTAGGCTAAACTGGTTAACCTCCTTGCCTTCCTTCTCCACTTTTTCCTTCCTTCCTTCGTTGAGCTACCGAAAATGCATATATGTGCGTGTATTTTCGAATACATATAATTGAATGGGTCTCATACCGAAACTCAGGAGAGTTGTGACGTATGAGGACCATTCACGCGACGTCACATACGCCGTATTGTTGTCCTATTTACAGCTACCACTGCCCTATACAGGAGATGGGCCGAATCGACTTGATGTGCAGCTAGCTTTTCATTGTGTTGGCTGTACAACAGTATGCATGGTAGCCCCGATGACGTCAGTGCATACCTCGTATGTGCTACGCACTCTCCTTTTCTTTCGAAACTCCCATCAACTCCTCCGGTAGACCCGAATGCTTGTACGTTACGTCACAGTTGCGTCACTGTGCTCCCGTGTACTCTACAGGCCCGGTTAAGCAGCACAATCTTTATTATCATCGCAGCCCCCATGCTCCGTGTGGACGGGCAACCAATTTCGAGGGGACGGGTGGGGGGAAGGGAGTTTTTTTTTTTTTAGGAAAGTTTATTTAAAATAGGAAAAGTACGCAAGAAATATTGTACAAGAGATCTGAATCCCTAGCTCAAAGCTAGTTGGCATCCATGCTATTTATTATTCACCGTCACAACGGCAACACGACAAAGTATAAGTAAATAAATCATATATGCATAAGTATTCATTTATAAGCGAAAGGCAGGATATTTGTAATAGCTACGAGAAACCTACGGAAAAGAATTTCTACTTAGTAACTATACACTGCAAGTGAGAAAAAAAAAAGGTAAATATACCAGGGAGATGAAAACCCTATCCAGATAATAGGACTGAGTGATAATGGCATTTCAATATCATCGAACAAATTTGGCTTCATTTACTTCCGATGGTAATCTGTTCCATAGGAGTGCTCCAGTGCTGTTTAACCTGCCCCTTATACATTACGCATTTTAGGCAAAAAACATTTCCCTTAAGTGCGCTGCATGTATTGCTTCTCGAGTATAAAAAAAATGATAAACTCGAAGGGCAGTTAGTGGTTATGCTATTATGAGTACCCAATTTTGTTTTAAAATTAAGTAGTACATTAAAAGGCAGTATATTTAAATTATGATACAGCGGCATCGATTTCGCAATGTAATCCGAAAAATTCACAAATCGCAAGGCCCATTTCTGAAGAAGTCCAATAGGTTCTACATATCAAACGTACGTGTCACCCCAAGATGCAATACAGTAGGGTAGATGGCTATGGAATGTGCTAAAGCGCTGTCATAGTGGCAAGGTCGAAGTAACAACCGCATTTGCACAGAATAAAGCGAGCTTTGCCAAACTGTTTACAGAGCAATGCAATATGAGGCTTGCAATGAAGAGGCTCAGATGGGCGGGCGTAAGGGGGACGCAGGCCCTGCAGCCCAGCTGCGCTGCGCCTGTCATCGTACAACGCCAGATAACGCTGGCTGCGAACGCGCTTCCACCCCCCACCCCCTCCGCGTTCCCCTTCCCTGCCACCTCTCTCTCTCCTCCCCCGTTCGCGCCACCGCGCTGATAGCGGCGACGAGTAAACACAGCGAAACAGCGGTTGCGATCACTGTGTACCCGCGGTGTAACAAAACTACGGGCGGTGAAATTGGCTCCGAGGCAATAACGCAGGCGCTCGCGGTGGCGTCTTATCGGAGTAGTCAACGGGTCCAGTGGAAAGAGATAAGACGTCGCACGCACGAGCGAGTGCTCGCATATGCTGCGGGAGAACTGCGCGCGCTCCGACGGAGGTTTTAATTTTCGCGAGTCTCTTTGGTTGCCACCACGTAAAGGGTCATCGACGGAAGCCGGTCCGGCATAGCGTGTTACGTCTGATAAACGCAAAGCGAGTTCGGTCGTATCTGTCCTGGAGCCGTCGCCTAAGTATTCTCTATCCCTCTTGCTGAGCAACCCTTTGAGAGGGACGGGGGGAGGGAGTGGGGGGAAACCACCGCACGTGCTGCTCTTATAAGTTGCCTAACATCGGAGACTCAGGTAAAGGCGCATATCGCATGAAGGTAACATGTGTGTTGTGACGTGTGAACTAGATAAGGTTGAGGCAACATCTTCCGAGCAAGGGGTATGTAGAAGGAGAAATGTGGGCGACTGGCCATAGTGAAATTCAGTTTAGACAGTATGAACTTGGTTTCTAGTCCCTCTTTCCCGTCCCCCAGAGTAGGATAACCAATCAGACGCATTTCTGGTTAGCAACCCTGCTTTCTCTATTTTCCTCCTCCTCCTGGACTAGTGGATATGGAGTTCTGTTGATCAAGATGTCGCGGTTTCGAATCCCGGTCATGACGGCGGCATATCGGGGCGAGAAGGGGGGGGGGGGGGGCGTAATGAAGCGTTCGTGTGCCGTGCTTTAGGTGCACGTTAGAGAACTCAGTGCTCAAAGTTATTATGGAGCCTTCGAACAACGGCGTCCCTGCAATTCCGGCACGCTAAGCTCCGCAATTCCGTTAGTTTACTGCAATTATATGGACACTCCGAGCAAATTTTCGTGAGACTGCATGTGTTTAGAAAAAGTTTATTTCAATAAGAGCCGACCTGAACACTGAGTCACAATCACGGCACAATTCCGCGAAGTCGATAACACATATAAAGTACGAAGCATTGCCTACACGGCATGAGTTCAAAGTATTCTCCGAGTCCTCGTATAGTTAGTTACACGTATGCTGTGTGCCATTCCTTGCTATATTGGCCTCGAGCTCCACCACTGGAAAAGCTGGCGCCACCGTCGGCGTGACGTGCTAGGAGGGATCACGTGGACATAGCGGCCGCGTCGGCTGCTTCGGGAGCGCCGAAGCGAGCTGAAAACGAGTTCAAATTCCCTCGTACGCTGCGGTCCTCATTTAGTGGCGAAATTTTCCCCCTTCGAGTGTCTCCTTTACAACGCTTGAAAGAACTACAATAGGTAGTGGCTGCCTTTGAAGGCGCGCAACATGGTAGGCTACTGCTCGGTGCCGCAGGGCCGGACGCACGTAACGGAGGCCGGTGTCAGCCTTATTCACACGTAGCCGCAGGACAAGAAGCTGCGTGAAGCTTGGCTCGCGAAACATAATACCGGCAAACAGTCATCGGCTATAACTCGGGTATGCAGCAAGCACAGACGCGAGGAAGATTTCTGCTACGGCGCCCGGTCTGCGATGGTCTGAAAACGCGCACTGAGACGCTCGCCCCAGTCCGCTGCCCGACTAATGTCATGACGGTTTGGTCTATGAACTTGTCGATGCTATAGATACTGGCAAGTTCAGTGGAGTGGAAAGGCAGCGGTAAGAAGCACATTTAAAAAAAGCATGGCATATGGTCATGTTTGTGTTATGAATTATTGCACTGGATTACAAAAAAGGAGCAGCGGGAAATTGCACGCTGAGAACACCGATAAACATACAGTGCGACGCAACACGAGAAATAATATTGAAAGTTCAAAGAATTTAGAAGAAAAAAATATTGAATCGTCGCGACGGCACATCACAGTCCCTGTAGGCGTCGAAGTCTCTACAATGAAATTATTTTTGAACAGCTCTGATAGCGCCCACGCAACAATGGTTGCTTGTATACTGTCAAATGCTATATTCTGCGGCCTAAAGCTCATGGCACGGTGCGAAAACGCGCGCGCGGACAAGCATGCAGACGCACAGTCGGTCGCTGCGAATCTGCGCGATCTCTGCATTGGGGCTTCGTTCTATTACGCTACATTTAGTTATACAAACACTATAAGAACATATTTTACATAGTTTGCTCTCAGCGTTTACCCACCTTTCACGCAAGAAGCTGGTTCGGGAGACTTCATCGCGGCGAGCGCGCGCAGTGGCGTTCACTGCACGTATTCGGTAAAGAGATAGCGTCTGTACACGATTGTGTGCTTTCAGTTCGCCCAAGATTATTATTTAGACAGTAAAAAAACTTCTCTCGCTTCTAAAGTACTTACAGAAATGTCCGGGAGAGCTCGCGCGTGGCGTTTTCAGTGAGCGCCGACAGCAAAACCTATGAGGAGCGCGCCACGTGATCCCTCATACTACGCCAGCGAGGCGCTTCCGATAGATGGCGACTCCGTAACTCCTCGCCGCCAATATTACGCTGTATATGCGGATTATATTGCTACATTATTCTATCACTAAAGTTGCTCATACCAAGTCTTACATTCTCGTCTAAATAATTTCCCAACATATCGAGAATGACCACCCACAAACAACTGTCACTATGCGTAACACTCGCCGCGCGTGCCTTTTATCTTAGGTATTCTCAGACTATTAAACATTAAAAGTGCGAAACAATATCGGAGCTCAAACCTGAAAGTGATGTAATTTTGCTGGCGCGGCTCGTTACAGCCTGCGCGATGTCACCGCAGGGCAGCCCTTACACGGCGCGGTAAAGCATTTAAGGGTGCCAGAAATTCAGGCGCACCCGCGTATACCGCGTCCGCATTAGTCGTACAGCTAGAACAACGTTCCAGAAGATCAAGCGCAACCCCAAACCTTGCTATTGCAGTCAGTACTTCGCCCTTCGGGCGAAGCTGCTTTCATGTCACCATGCCAACCGCGTCCTTCCTGGAAGTAAAGTGGCAGTAAAATTCTCACTGCAAGCACTGTATGCACGCAGAGAGACATTTTTAGCGATGTAGATTTCGCAGCTTTCGCGCTTCTATAAGCAACTTTCGAGGCGCGACAAGTAAGCGCATACTTTTATACTTTATGTGTGCGTATTGCTGTGTCGTTGCTTTTTATGAATCGTTGAAAACAATTTGTAAGATTTTGTAAATGATTCTAAAGATGTAAGAGTCAATGTTGATTTCACTTTATTTTTGTTCGACATTGTTTTTACCCACTCCTGCAATAGCCCTCCTATGGGGCTGCAGTATGTACAAATAAATAAATGAAGGACGCGCACCGGTGTTAAAGGACGGTTCGGCCTCGTCCGGAACTGCGTGTATACATTGTCCTGTCCGCTATTGCGACGTCACTGTCGTGCAGTCTAGACACCTGACCGCGCCGATTTCGGCATCCACGCTCCAACAAATACCACGAGAGAGAGAGAGAGAGAGAGAGAGAGAGAGAGAGAGAGAAGAATACATGTGCGTCTGGCATTTGTGATGCAGAAGAAGAGTCCCGACTACCTCTCAAGTGGACCTTTTCTCACGGAAGCCGCGGAACACGGCATGGCCTTACCCAGTGAGATACTTTTCTTCTATTCTTGCGGACGTCAAGGTTGCAAACAAATGGCGTGCAGGGATCACTCTTGTAACCCTTGGTATTGGCTGTGTACAGCGCGTTCCAATTCTAGGCAGCAGTCAAGACGGTCTATGTTCACTGCTAAGAGGACAGCCTCGAGCACATATATTGGAACGCGCCTGGAAGACGTCTCTGCGACTTGACGCCAACTCACGGCGTAAGAAGAGAGAGAGAGAGAGAAAAAAAAATGAAAAGAAAAGCTATAAAAGGCACATTTACAGCTGCATTCGACCGCTTTGCATGCGCGAACCTTCGAAAAACTCAAGGTAGCCTATAAGAAAACGTGGCTACGTTTTCTCCTGCCCAGGCGATCTTTCCTTCGAGTTTCCAAGCGGTCTGCTCATCCGCCATCTTATTTGGACAGCAAAGTAGCCGTTCTTGACTTTGATGCTGTCTTGGCGACAGTGTCCTTATTACTCGCTTAGTCAGAATTGGATCGAGACTTAAGATGACCGATGTGCGTTCTGCTGTTTATTTAGCCGCCTACGGCGGGTATGGGAACCCAACCATAAAACCAGTTCTAAGGAGCTTGTACCTGTGCTAGGCTAGAAAACCAGTTTCAGAGATGTTCCGGGTAAAGTTTCAGTCGCGTTTTGTCGGTTGCCGTCGCGAGCGCGAGCCAGAGCATGTTAAAGGTGTTTATTATTGCGAGTTACTATTTTTGTCAAACTGGTAATGACGAGAATCAGTGAAATGCCGCGAGATTATAATTAGACAGTCTACATCAAGTGCGTTAAGGAACTGCGCACGATGCATAACACTCACGGCGCATGTCTTTTGTCTTAAGTCTTCTCCGGCCTTGGAAGTTTCGCAGCTGAAGAAAAAAAAATGGCCTGGTCTTGGAATGGAACGTAGGAATAATAATATTTGGGGTTTTACGTGCCAAAACCACTTTCTGATTATGAGGCACGCCGTAGTGGAGGACTCCGGAAATTTTGACCACCTGGGGTTCTTTAACGTGCACCTAAATCTAAGCACACAGGTGTTGCGGCGGCCCCATCGAAATGCGGCCGCCGTGGCCGGGATTCGATCCCGCGACCTCGTGCTCAGCAGCCCAACACCATAGCCACTGAGCAACCACGGCGGGTGGAACGTAGGAACGCCGCCTTATAGAGGACGCGTTCGCTCTAACATCTGACGCTAATCGGGAAGCTAGCAGATGGCTGGGCGAGACCGAACTAATAAGCGAGAATTAATAAGTCTCGGGTCACCGAATATGGCGAAATCAGTTCCGCGGAAGCCCACAAGGTGGTGGAAGAAGCATGACGAAAAGGAAAAGTTGTTGTCCGTGGAACAGTATAACCCGACTCCGCAAAAAAAGAAGCTTCGCATTGCAATCGACTGGGTGACATGTTCCCGCGATTCTTCCTCCGCCTGACTGGCAGAACTAATTTCACCAAAATGTCTACACGCATATATATATATATATATATATATATATATATATATATATCTTGTGACGCAGCAGTAATCACGGCTTTTATTCCGCGTCAAAAGGTTAGGCGAACCGACCACGCCCACAGCACGGAGCACACTCTAGAGCCAGCCCCACAAGCGATGATGAAGAAGAACCCCATATGAACCCCATATGATGATGATCGTGTACAGATGACAACGAATAGCTTATAAATTCCCACACTAATGTCCCCTCGCGCGAGAGCGGCCATCCTGGCCGCAACTCAAAGGGGCGGTGAACGTCTGGTGAAAGGTTTCATACGGGAAACGTGGACAATCTCAGCGGCGCGGCAGCGGCGGTCATTTGGAACAATAACTGGTTCCACGCGATAGTTCACTGGAGAAGTCTGCTCCATGACTTTGTAGGGGCCGATGAACCGAAGCTGAAACTTGTCACACAAGCCAGGAGTACGAACTGGTGTCCGGAGTAGCACTTCCTCGCCAGGGCGGAAGCACACGACGCGATGAGAGGCGTCGTAATGCTGCTTGCGGTCCTGTTGCCGTGCTTCGGTGTTGATGCGGGCGAGATGGCGACAACGCAGAATGCGGGACACATATTCTTCGCAGGAGGAAGGACATTGATGCACAGTTGGCGCGAAGAAAGAGACGTCAAGACAGGAAGAGGGCGAACGACCATAGACAAGGTAGAATGGCGAGTAACCGGTCGTGCTTTGAACGGCGGTATTATATGCAAAGGTCACGAATGGTAAAATTGCGTCCCAGTTTCTGTGATCCGGGTCAATGTACATGGCTAACATGTCTGACAGCGTGCGATGAAATCGCTCTGTGAGGCCGTTGCTTTGCGGATGGTAACTGGAGGTAGTCTTGTGGGTGGTTCCGGAGGCTCTGAGTACTTCGTCTAGTAGTTGCGAGAGGAATGCTTTTCCACGGTCGCTCAGGAGTACGCGAGGAGCACCGTGACGCAGTATTAAGGATTGAAGTACGAATGCAGCAACTTCAGAGGCTGAGGCAGAACTCACACAAGTTGTTTCGGCGTAGCGTGTCAAGTGATCAACGGCTGTCACAATCCATCGTTTACCGGTGAGAGTCACAGGAAGTGGGCCATATAGGTCAACTCCAACGACCTCAAATGGTTGCGACGGACAAGGAACCGGTTGCAGTTGTCCGCTTGGAGCTGATGTAGGGAGCTTTCGACGCTGACATAGAGCGCAGGAAGCGACATACTTCGCTACACTGGTGGACAATCCAGGCCAGTAGAAGCGCCCTTTGATGCGGTCATAGGTTTTCTGGAAACCAAGGTGACCAGCAGTCATGTCGTCGTGAGAAGCCCGCAGGACATGAGCACGTAGAGAGCGTGGCAGAACAGGAACCCAGCGTTGACCGTCAGGGTGATAGACATGACGGTATAGGACGCAGTTGTCAATATTAAATTGCGTCAGCTGCCGACGAAGGCGGGCGTTAGGCGGGCGCGAAGCTCCTTGAAGGTGGTCAATGATGCGCCGACAGTAAGAGTCGGCAAGTTGATGAAATTGGAACGATTTGTTGTCGTGTGGAGGCATCTCGTCGACAGTGGCCAACAAGAAAGCATCTGAGGAGGGATTGAGCGAAAGCTTGTCACGGATGGTAGTTGGAGCTCCATTGCATGGTGTCGTAGGAAGCGGACAGCGAGAAAGCGCGTCTGCATCTTGGTGTTTTTTCCCGCACTTGTAGGTAATGGTAAAGTCGTATTCTTGCAAACGAAGAATCCACCGACCAAGTCGTCCAGACAAGTTCTTCAGCGTCGAAAGCCAGCATAATGCATGATGGTCTGTAACGATCGTAAAGTGGCGGCCGTGAAGATAAGGTCGAAACTTCTGCACAGACCAAATGATAGCTAGGCATTCCTGCTCCGTGATGGGGTAATTCTTTTCGGCGTTTGTCAGAACGCGACTTGCGTATGCGACGACCCTCTCACCTAAAGTGTCGTCTCGCTGTAGGAGAATGCCACCAATTCCATGACCACTAGCATCCGTATGCAGGAGGGTAGGAGCAGCTTCATCAAAATGGCGTAGTACTGGTTCAGATGTAAGAGCTTGCTTCAGATGGGTGAACGCAGATTCACATTCGGGAGACCACACAAAGGGAACATTAGAACCCAGTAATTTGTGCAGAGGTGACGCTATTGAGGCGAAGCCCCGTATGAATCGCCGAAAATAGGAAGCGAGGCCTAAGAAACTACGCAAATCTTTGGTCTTTTCGGGACGAGGGAAGTGCTGAACTGCGGAAACCTTGTCAGGATCAGGACGAATGCCATCTTTGCTCACAATGTGACCTAGAACTTTGATCGTCTTGCTCGCAAAATGGCATTTCTTGGTGTTTAGCTGAAGTCCAGCGTTGGCAAGGCACGTGAGAACTTCATCCAGACGTTGCAGGTGCTGAGAGAAGGTTGACGAGAAAACAACAATATCGTCGAGATAGCACAGGCAAGTCTTCCACTTTAGGCCACGAAGAACGGTGTCAATCATGCGTTCGAACGTTGCGGGCGCATTGCAAAGGCCGAATGGCATGACATTAAACTCGTAGAGCCCATCTGGTGTTGAAAACGCTGTTTTCTCCTTATCGTCCTCATGCATAGGTATCTGCCAGTAGCCGGAACGCAGATCGATGCTGGATAAGTACTCGGCACCCTGCAGGGAATCCAAGGCATCGTCTATTCGCCGCATAGGGTATACATCCTTGCGTGTGATCTTGTTAAGTGCTCGGTAGTCGACACAAAATCGAACAGAGCCGTCTTTTTTGCGAACCAAAACAACGGGGGAAGACCAAGGGCTAGCAGAGGGGCGTATTATGTTTCGTTGGAGCATGTCGGTGACGTTCTCGTCAATGACTTTCCTCTCGGCTAGCGATACGCGATATGGTCTACGGCGCACGATGGATGTACCATCTGTCTCTATCCGATGCGTCGTAATCGAAGTCTTTCCCAACGAAGATGAATGTGCGTCAAAGGAAGCTTCATGTTTTTGGAGCAAAGCAAGCAATTGTTGTGACTGCGAAGGTGTCAGGTCGGAACTGATGGCAGCTGCAAGAGCTGAAGGAGTTGCGGCCCGTCCGGTACAAGGACATTCAGAGGAAGCTGGTTTAAAGGAAATAACAGATATAGACTCTGATGCAGTGGCGCAAGCCAATGTAGTGCCTTTAGGGATGAGAATCTTTTCGGATGTCGGGTTTGTAGCGTAGAGAAGTGCAGAGCCATGATCAAACCTAACGAGCCCTGATGCAAAGGCTATCCCTCTTGCAAGACAGCGTGCAGATGGTAAGACGAGCACGTCGCCGCAGTCAATCACATCAGACGTGATAGTAACGATGCTTTGATGGCGAGGAGGTAACGCGGTATCTTCTGCAGCAAGGAAGTGAAGGGGTGTGTCATCGGCATGAAGTGAATAGGTCGTGTCGGTCATGTGGAGAACGCGCTGTCCACAGCAGATGGAGGCGGAGGCCATAGAAAGAAAATCCCATCCCAATATGAGCTGCTGGGCACACGAGCCTAGCACTGCAAATTGTACGTGATGTAGAAGTCCATCGATGGAAATACGAGCTGTGCACATGGCGATAGGTCGAATGGAGGCCCCTTGAGCAGCGAGTAGCGTAGGTCCTTCATAGGGGGTCGTAACTTTCCGAAGTCGCGAACACAAATCACGGTGAATGACTGAAACACTAGCACCAGTGTCTACTAAAGCTTCTACTTGTACACCTTCTACTACAACCAATATCACATTGTACGGACGCGATGGAGGAATTTCTGTCCTGTCGTTCGATGCAGCTTTTCCTCCAAAAGCTGCATAATTTAGTTTTCCGGACGACGCTCGGCGAATTGAGAAGCAGGTCTCAGTGGGGACGTGGAGCGGCGAAGGGGTGACGGCGAGCGGCGTCTCGCAGGACGGTAAGCCGTCTCGGATGCTACAGTAGGCGATGGAGAGCGTCCGCGCGGTGGACCATAGGGACGGCGTTGGTCATGGAAGCTCCCTAGACGTTGGAAAGTAGCTCCGGGCGAAAAGTCATCCCGTTCGTATACGTCATATCCGCGACGCTCGTCTTGCTGGCGCTTGCGGCAAAAACGCGCTATGTGGCCACGATAGCCGCAGTAGTAGCAGATGGGACGAGGAGGACGCCACTGCGGATAGCTGGTTTGGGTAGGTGCGCTGGTAGTCATGGAAGCGATGTGAGCCGGTGTTGGTTTTGGAGGCATCGGTGGGACGATGACTGGGGTAGCTGCGGCTACTTGTGCGTACGTCGATGGGGCCCTAGGTGTTAGAGGGTCCGTGTACGCTGCACCAGCCATGGATGCCAATTCCTCCTTGATGACATCTCGCAGATTGGAATCGGAGGCATGAGAAGGCATAGGGCCTGCTGCTAAGCCAAGATACTGGAGCTCTTCTCGAATTATTGCGCGTATCATTGCTCGTAACGTAGGGTCCTCGGCGCTAGTGCTTGCAGTGGTGTCCGGCTGCAACCGTACTGATTCGAGTTCGTCAAGGCGCTGGCAAGTAGCGACGATATCAGCGATGGTAGCGGGGTTCTGGATGGCTAAAGCATTGAAAGCAATAGCTCCGATGCCTTTGAGGATGTGGCGAACCCTGTCTGATTCGGTCATGGCCGTGTTCACGCGTCGACAAAGAGCAAGCACATCCTCGATGTACGACGTATAAGATTCACCGGGTTGTTGCTTGCGAGTGTCGAGCGTCTTTTTTGCGAGGGCAGAACGAACAGCCGGTGTGCCGAAGATTTGGCGGAGCTGCTGCTTGAAAGCGCCCCAGTTCGTGAAATCAACCTCATGGTTGAAAAACCAAGTCTTCGCTACGCCGGTCGGATAAAAGGCGACGTGACGCAGCTTGGACGCATCGTCCCAACGGTTAGCCGAACTCACTCGGTCATAGTCGTCCAGCCAATCCTCGACGTCTTCACCGCGAAGTCCAGCAAACAGATGGGGATCCCGCTGGTGGCCACTGACAACCCAATACGGAGCGGCTGGGGTAGTCGAGGCCAAGATGGTGGAAGTAGAAGTGCCTGTGGGCTCGTCCTGCGACATGTTGGCGGACAGCTGGCACAATCGGCGACCCGATCGAAGCTCCAGGAGGTTGAGCGGGGAGTCAGAGGATGGGGGACCGAAGAGCACACTCCACCACTTGTGACGCAGCAGTAATCACGGCTTTTATTCCGCGTCAAAAGGTTAGGCGAACCGACCATGCCCACAGCACGGAGCACACTCTAGAGCCAGCCCCACAAGCGATGATGAAGAAGAACCCCATATGAACCCCATATGATGATGATCGTGTACAGATGACAACGAATAGCTTATAAATTCCCACAATATATATATATATATATATTCGTATAACTTTATTTACGAAATGGCGTAGACATTTCGAACGTAGTTCAAAAAAAGAGGTCTGTAGGAAGGCAAACCAGCCTATACAAGTCCGAGGGCAGTCTAATAAATTGCTATATCTACGCGAAAGTCGAGAAGAAAACTGGTGCAGCACAGATGTTGGCGATGTGACAGCTCTGCCATTTCGATGTGTTCCAATTATCAGCGCGGAAGCGACGAGCAAACATCGCCGAGTTAAGCAGAATGCCGGGGCAAAGGGCGATTTGTTCGCTGGATTTCTCGAAATGTGAACGACGTTTCTTCGAAACAGAAGAAAAAAAGATTGTTCGCCGTGACCTTTCCCGGACCGAAGTATGTCAGCGAGCACACTTTCGACGTTCTTCGCTATCTGCAGCAGCGACATTGACCCCCTTCACTACAGTAGATACGTGGATCGGAGAAACGAATGCCTAGCAACCTAAAGACTTCGTACTGATGTACTCAGCCCCGTGTAAAAACTGCACGAGCTACAGTGAAGGCTACCCGCCGTGGTTGCTCAGTGGCTATGGTGTTGGGCTGCTGAGCACGAGGTCGCGGGATCGAATCCCGGCCACGGCGGCCGCATTTCGATGGGGGCGAAGTGCGAAAACACCCGTGTACTTAGATTTACGTGTACGTTAAAGAACCCCAGGTGGTCTAAATTTCCGGAGTCCTCCACTACGGCGTGCCTCATAATCAGAAAGTGGTTTTGGCACGTAAAACCCCATAATTTTTTACAGTGAAGGCCCAGTTAAGGGGGACCAAAGCTTGAATCCGCCCTACAGCGAGTGGAGGCGCTACCCTGCGGTGTCCTACTGTATTAGCCACAAAGAAGGAAAAAAAAAAGATTGATAGTTTCGCCCGAAGGACAGAGTAAAGAAATTGATGTGAAGGCTTAGTGTTGTGCTCGACCTCCTCGGACGGTGTTCTTACAAAATGCGGGGATGACACGTTGGCTCGACGTAGCACGCGAGGCCGTTGATGCTGCGTGTAGTAGAAAACAGCGCCCGGGCTGCTAGCTACTAGGCGTCTCAGAATGAAGTTAAGCGCCACCGGCGACGTTGCAGGCGTCGCACCTCAATGTTGCACGAAACGAGACCTAGGGAAAGCCATTGGTGTTTGTCAGCTAGAGGATTAGGTTGTCTCAGCTTGACGCTAGCTGCCCTCTCTGCTCAGAGCGGTGGAAAAGAGGAGGAAGGAAGACAAAAGGACGGAAAGCAACAGGACATCAAGAACGCTGGAACTGCGTTCCTTCTGTCCTGTTGCATAATTTCATTTTGCCTTCTCCGCTCTCTTTCACTAAGTGCCCTGGAATTTCTAAAACAGTTTCTCAGTTAAGGGACGTCGAAGCTCTATCACGGTTTTGTATTTCTTTACTGAGGTTGTGTAAGGTAAGCAAGGCTATGGCTTCGGGGAATGGCCTACGGTTGGGAAAACGGCCACGTCCTTCGTCACACCTTACGCCATGAGAAAAAAAAAAAAGGGACAGGTACCAACGAACGACATCACTATTCCGACCAGGAAGTTTCGTGGCTCGGACGTTCCGCTTTCTGGGACCAAACGACATCCAAGTCTTTTCCGCCCGCGTTTTATCGGGCGTTGCGATATAGTTCCCGAAGCGAAGCGAGTGAAAAAAAAAAAGCGAATAAAGTAACGCGCGGGACAGGAGGAAATCGCGTTATCGCGTCGGGTGCCAATGTGACCGGGGCAGCGACGGGTTGCGTACTCCTCGCGGACGGCGCGAATCTCCCCCTCCCCCCCTCCCCCCCCCTCCCTGAAGACCTTGACAATGTCGCAAGGTTGCGACGATGCCGGGCTAACCGCCTTTCCCATCTTTTTTTTTTCTTTTACTTTTTTTTTCCTTCGGTTTCTCTTTCCGACCTTCGTCTCTTTCTTGCATCGCTTGCACACGGGCGCGGACTGGAGCGGCGATTGTTTTATTGCTCTATCTGTTTATCACAATAGGCAGCACAATCGCAAGTTGCGTGAGCGCGCACACGGATTTCCCGGAAAAAGAAAAAAACGAAAAAAGAAAGTCGTCTCCACTTCGCCGGTTCCTGGAAACGTCTCGTAAGAGCCCCCACTCACTTTTTTTCTTTTACTCTCTCCACTGCGAGGAGTAGAATGAAGTTAAAGAGGTGGCGAAGCAAAGCAGAGGAACGAGAGCGAAAAAAAGAATCAATGAGAATAGGGGGAAAAAGACACGATTGAGAGGAAACGACAAATCTGTGAAGCAATTGGAAACGACTAGCTAACGGAAACAAAGTAAGCAAATAATTACGACTGCAGTGGAACCTCGATACAACGAAGTTGTAGTTGCAGCGAGACAACTGCGTTAAATCGCGAATTTCGTTAAAAGGAGGTTTATAGTTTCAACGTTAAAACAAAAAAAAACTTCACAAATTGCCAGAGCATACCGGGTGGATAATATCTTGTTAGTACGCGCTTATAAACAAATCGCAAGAAAGTCGGGCCATGACAGCCCGGTTATGGACGCCGGCGCGTGCGGTGCAGACCGTAGCGAGAGCAATATGCATCCACTTGGATCACGGCCTCCGAGATTCGCGTGTGTTACGCCACGCGGCGCCGCAAATCTCGGACTCCATAGGCTGGCCGCACTCAGTGCGCGCAGCTGGCGTCCACAAATCAAAAACGAAAGTGTAAAAAGATACGAATATCGGTCCTGAGCCAAAAAAAAAAGAGAAGAAAAGTCTGTTTCGCCAGAAAGGTGGAGCATTAATGGCGATAGCAAAGAAACTACGCGAAATAGGGTTCGCAGTTTCATCCGTGCAACGCGCACTCAGACAAACATTGACGGCTCTCACTCGATGACCACGAACTCGCAGTCACAACGCGAGTGAGCGCTTCGTACCATGTGGCGTAAACTTAAGGTATTGTTGAAGTTTCTGCAGGACACCAAGCTCGACGAGCGGCGCTAGCAAGACAACTGTCTCATGTACATAAGCACTCACCACTTCTCTTGTCATCATCATCCATCCCAGTACTTTCACTCCCCTTCCCTCTTCCCCAGTACAGAGTAGCAGACTAGAGCGCACTAGCTCAGGTCGACCTCTCTGTCTTTCCTATCAATAAATGCAATTCAATTCAATTTTAAGGTTACGGGACCGCCAAAACACTCGACGCGCGGGAACAACACAACGCGCGTGAAAGAACCGTCCATTTCGGCTCGCCATGGAACTATTACCTATATATGTGTGTGCCTGTGTGTGGACAGTACACATACAGACAAGTTAAAACCCTGTAGTACCGCAACCATATATACGGGCTCGTCAGGCTAAAGCGCTGCTGTCAAATGTATTTATGGGGCTTTACCTGCCAAAACGTGCAGTTAAATCAAGGTATACGGACGTTATTGCATTTCGCCCCCATCGAAATACGGCCGCCGTGGCCGGGATTCGATCCCGCGGCTTCGTAAAGCGCCGGTGTCAAAAGTGTTCCGGTGAGAATCCGGCGAAATCGCACGCATGTCATACGGAACAAGGGAAGCGGTACACGAGGATTTGTTTTTTTTTTTCGTTTTTGGATCTTATAAAAGGATACGCTGGCGTCACAGATATGGCGCCGACTACTTTTAGTTTCTTGAACAGATGTTACAACCACGGATACAAATTCGGAAACTTAGCACTCAGTTTCACTAGAGCAGTTAATTGCGCGCGCAGCGGCAATATAATGTAACAGCTGATGCTGCAAACGAGTGACACTACGGGTACGCACACGAAGCCACAATGCGAACGAAGACGACCAGATCACGTGACATATACAAGGTGACACTACGATCGAAGATCTGTTGGGATAGAACGAAAAGTTTTTGTTTTATGTTCTCTCTTTCACAGGTGTGATTCTACCGTAGCGCGGTGTGATTCTCCTACGGAACCAGTCACTTCCGTTTCTCGAAACCTCGTTCGGGCTTGTGAATTGTGCGACGGTCTTTGAATGTTGTAGAGCGTAGCGAAGCGGTATTGTGCGAATTTTTCTCAAAATATTTTTCTTCGTTCTCCTTTTAGTCCCTTTATCCCTTTCCCCAGCTCAGGGTAGCCAGCCGGTACTTACAGTGGCTAACATCCCTGTCTTTCCTCCCCGTTTGTCTCTCTCTCTCTCTCTGTTCGGGCGTGTTAGAGCGGACGCCGATGTTGGCTGCTTGGGACACGTCAAGTCCAGGTTAGAGTACCTACCCCCTTCTCTGCCTTTTCCACATTCCCTCGATTAAACTATAACTATTTGAGGCACTGCGCCCATAAATTTTCTCGCCAAGATACTGCCCGCGAGGCAAATTCGCTAGAAAAAAATTGCGATTTTTAAATCACATCGCACAAATCTCGCCACACTTCTGAATGAACCTTCGCGTTTTATATTTACTGTCGTCCGTTTCGTCTAGGCGCTCTCTTCCGTTTTTTTTTTCCTAACGCGCTCGAACACGTCCTTGTCTAAATTCCAACTAGCCCAGCTTCCTGCCTTAAATACTGAACAGGACGAGCGATGGAAAAAAAAGAAGAAGAAAGAGACTTCGGAATAAAAGAGGCAGCAAGACACGTAGTCCAGCTACAGGCGCAAGCGGGCAGCGTCGACGGTGACGACAGGGAATCACACGCCGGCGCCGACAACTCGGCATTACACACAGCAGCTGGAAGGCCACTGCGAGGAGGCCCTTTGATTCCTTTCCCGAGGACCGATAGGTCAACCCGGCGACTCTGCAGCGTAGTGCGCGCTTCACGTGAGAGCCACGTGGTCAGCGAGTGAGAGCGCGCGCACGCGGTCGCTCCGAGCGAGAAGGAACGGAGTAAAATGAAGCCTCGGTTGGCTCCGAGCGAAGGGCCGAGTAGAGCGCTCGGTCGTGCTCCATTCGCTTACTAGAGCTAAAACCCCTTAAACTTCGCAAAGTAGCGACACTTTCCTCTTCTGCCTTCACTCCTCGTTACTCCTCTCTTTCACACTCCCTCCTCGACCGTGGCGCCGCCTACACTGCTCGAGCGTAGCAACGGCGCCAACATGCGCTCCTCGCCACTCCGCAGACGCTTCTCGAGCAAAAATGGCGCTGATGCACGGCGCGAGGGCCCACGTGATGCTACTAGGCCAATAGCGACGCGGCGTCGGCCTAGGCCAGAACGCGCGAGGAGGAGGAGGCATTCTTCAAAGCGTGGCACTGCTTTACGATGTTTAAGGGGTCTCAACTAGCGCGAGCCGAGTGCGCCCGCCGCTAACCCGCGCGTATCGGCTCCGTGTTGGGAGGGGGGAGTTGGCGGGGAAAATGTAAAAAATATGTCGCGACGCCGCACCTCGTGGCTTTCCCACATCGTTCGCGCTCGCTCAGACTAACCCTAGTGGCGCCTAGCGGCACTGCTCGGACGACGTGAGAATAGTAACGTCGCCTCGCCCCATTCCCCTTTATCTGCCATAAAGGTACTCCGTTCCAGCTATTACACTCTTTCTGGCGCACCTTGACCTTAGGCTACGGTTGCACGTTCCCGCACTATACTACAGCAGGGACGCCGTTTTATATGCACGCTGTATAATAATCGAGAACTTACAAACGGCTGGGAGAGCGCGCGGCTCGATAGCGGTACTCAGTGTAGCAACCCCCCCTCCCCTTCCCCACTCCACAGCTTAAAGCAAGCGCCTCCACTTCTGGTGTCCTTGTTGAAGGGGACAACCTTTCTCACTTTGGTTAGTTAACGCGCAACGAAGTTGTTTAATTTTTTTTAGCCGCCCATCCAGATGGTGCACACTACAAGGCGCAACGACAATGCATGCAGAATGAGGCGCATTAGTCAACTGCTTCCTTGCCGGCCTGTCTGCCAACTCCGAAACGTCGGCCAGCCTCACCGGCTTTGAAGGCCGTTATCTCCTCTCTCCCTCCCCGCTCTCCCATCACCTATTCGGGCATTTTGATGTGTTCCGCTTTTTTTTCGAGAACTCGGCCACGGTGCAAGGTACTTGTCTCTTAATCGCGTTCCACATAAATTCAACTTAAGTCGCCGAGTGAAAGATACTCGGACAGTGACCACATCAGTCACTGGTACAAAAAAGCGTTTCGTGCATTAGTACAGTACTTGAAGTGTACCGGTGTGAGAGACTGTGCACCCTCACGCGTACATGCAGTGCTCGCTCTCTTCCCCTTTTCCTCTTTCTATTCTTCCTTCCCCTTACCCCGAGTGTAGGGTAGCAAACCGGACTCTCATCTGGTTGGCCTCCCTGCCTTTCCTCTCCTTCCTTTCTCTCTATCATCAATGTAAGTGGAACATATTTACCAAAAAGACCTGCTTTCTAAGCGGAATATATGTGAAGCGAATGGTACTTGATCGTCGCATCTGATTTCCGTCGAGCTTCTCGCCACTGTTGCTGCACGACATCCTAAAATCGCTCCACGTAAGTATCACCAAGTAAATGAACATCTTTATCTTGTTCCAGATTGGTTGCACCAACAAAGTAAAACATCTCGGCAAATTTACACATTCGCAAAAGGTGTTCCACTTGGAGGAACTTACGCGAAAAGGGATTAAGAAGCTTCGATCGTTGCTGAGTGGAACGTATTTTTGCAAATCTCCCCCTTCTATCTCCCCCTTCCACTCTGTTTCTCTTTTTATTCCTCTTAACCCTTCCCCCTGTGCAGGGTAGCCAACCGGAACTACCTCTGGTTAACCTCCCTGCCTCTCTCTGCATTATTTTCTCTCTCTTTTGCAAATATACGCATTCAACCAAATCGAGAGTATGTGGCTGCGTTTACCGCGGCGCCTCACGAGTCACGGTCTGCGAGCATGCAGTTGAGTAAATAGATAAGTTCGGCGGTTATGCACATCGAAGAGATTACTCTCTCTGTCAGCAGTCTGTCCATGGTGTCGCGCGAGACAAGCGCGAATGAGAGATAACCTTATCCCAGACCGCCAGCACTTACGTCGCATATATCGCGGAGGTGTTTCCTTAAGTACAAGTGACATATGTTTCGAGCCGCATTTACCCTCTTTCCCCCCCCCCCCCCCCCCGAAAGTTATAGCGGACGGCGGGAAAAAAAAAAAAGTTTCGTTAAATGGGGACCTGGAATACCAACGAGAACTCGTCGCCAGTGCCAAGAGGGCTGCCGAAGCCAGATGGTTCCTAGGCTAAGGAGAGTTCCCACCTCAGGGTGATATCGAGCCTGGCTCGGGACACTATTTCGAACAATAAACGTTTCTTTCTCGTTCTCTCCGTTAAATGTTCAAAGCATTCCCGTCTATGGAACTGTGAGGAATTGCGGAGAATCGCTGCTTGCGATTCTTCGGTTTGTTTTCTTCTATCATTTCTTTCTTTGTTACTTTTCGAGCATACAGGTGCACCGTGAAGCTGTAAATGAAACTTGACATCCAAAATGATTACTGCCTGTGTTAAGGCCAGCACAAAAGCTGTACACTTTCCTTGAACAAGACCCCGCGAGAAACCGCTCTGAAAAATTATCCTCTCTCGTACGTTTACCGGCAGTTTTTGTGGATTTCTCCAAAATCTGAAGATTTTTCTCCTAGTAGACTACATCTTCAATAAATAAACAAATAAATCAAACAGTGTATGAATCTTGCTTAATCACGGTCGCTGGGCATAAGTATTCCATTATCATATCTATTTTTCTGTAAATCCGAAGACTTCTTGTTATCTCAAGCTCACATCTGTCGCTGCGCATTGCATGCTGTGTTTCAGGACTAATCTTCAATGCCTTTCGCGAGCATAATAGCACAATGTGGCCAAAATGTGTTTCAAGCGAAGCTTTTCTTTCGCCTAGCCCACCATGGTTTCGCGTCTGTTCCCGGCTAGAATTTTGGGACATGTACACGTCGCGCCATCTTTTGCCAGTGGTCACTTGCCCCGCCGTAACTGAATGGGGAACATAAAAAAAGAAAGTAACTCACGAACAAGATGGGCATTACGCTGCACTTTTATTAGTCTCATGCGCTCTGTTGTAAAATATTCAGATATCCTGGATGCCTACGCGGTTTCATCTACTGGAATTTCGTCAGAACGTCCCAGTGGGCCTCTAGTTTGTATAACCGCAAAGCTTGTTTGAGAACAAATATTAACCCGCTAGCGTTAAATGCCCAGTGTCCCCAAAAATCCGGAGTCGGCGTCCCATATGGGCGACCGGCATTGGACGTCGTTCCGGCAAAAAGATTTTCGAACCACCCATACCCAGGCCCCCCCATGTGGCGCAAGGAAGTTACTGAACTAATTGAATTTCTCAAGCTAAAATACCTGGGAAAATCGGGAGCTATGAATTACACACAACCTAGAAACATGATAGGTCTCGGATTGTAATTTCGCCATACGAGAAAACATAATTTTGTTACGTGACAACTCAAACAATCCCCTTTCCCAGCGTTTCTACCATTCATAGGCCGGCCACGGGGTGCGCCAGCGCGCCAGTATCTTGGGGGCCACGGAGCGGCGCGCCCGGTTCCTTGCGATACCTCCAGCTGGCGTTTGCCTCCGATGCCTTGCGGCCCACGCGAGAGGCCGCGTTTCAACCAGAAAGCCCACCTTGGTGCATAGCGTTCACGACCAGCGTTTCCCGGTAAACATTAAGGTTACATACGCTCCAGTTGCCGGGAATCCTGAGAAGCAATCAGGGATCTTTGAATGCTATCACATTCCACTCTTAAAGGCGAAGGCTAACAGGAAGCTTTAGCTCGGGTGCTCCTATCTCAATACATGTAAAAGGAGAATTCGTCTTACTCGGCAGCCAGTGCGCCAAATTTGGCGAGGTTTGTTGCATTTAGAAGAAAATCTAGTTACTTTGGGTGTCGAATTTTTTATTGAGGTCGGCAATATTCTATTAAAAAGTGGCCAAAATCGAAAATTTTCAGAAAACGATACTATCAAGTTTACAACTCTCTAACTCAGCAACGAAAAACGATACCACAATTATGAGAATTGCATCTAATAGTACATCTAAAGCGGAAAAAATTGATATGTTACACATGAATCTCAAAGAAATTTGTAACATGGAAATACAACTTTTGCAGAACCCTTGTACTTAACGTAACAAATTCACGTAAGATATAAAATGACATACTAAATGTATCCGCTTTCAATGGTCTAGTGGATGCCGTTTACAGAACCGCTATATATGTTCTTGATGGAAAGTTATTAATTTGCAAACTTCGGGCTTCTATTTTTTTCAAACATTCGAATTTTTGAAAATCTCTTTAACAATATTCAGGCTCTAAACTGAAATTATGCTTCAACAGTGACTAGAATTTAACTTTCTCTTTCACATGAAACAAATTTCATTGAAATTCACTCCAGGAGTTATCTCATGAAAACGTTTTTGCGTTTTAGGTGGATTTCAATAGGTGGAGTCGGAGTTGGACCCGAGCTAATAATGCTTCCTCTTAAGCGTCCTCGAAATTTGTTCACGAGATACGGTTTCTTTCGCCTCTCCCCCATTCAGTTACTGCGGGTCATTGGCGGTTATCGATGGGTCAACGAAGCAGCTCCCATCGAGGTGACAGGAAGCGGTTAAGACCGTCTTGCCCAGGCTTGTCAAATTGCTCCAAGGTGACCGTCACGGACAGCCCACTAAATGATGCGAGGTGCAAACGTCGACGACTTCCGTGGGAATAGCGTTGGACTTTATGTTCGCAACTGCCGCGTGGTGACGTCGTGTATGCGTGTCGTCGTCGGAGATATCCGGCGTAATGGTGCAACGTCTTGGGGGGGGGGGGGGGAGAGGGGGTTCGCGAACATTTCGACCATTACGATTGGCCGAGACACGGTCATCGAATTCCCTCGTCTAGTGAGCCAGTGAAAACGATTTCTTTATGAGCGTCTTTGGTGCAGGGGCGCGCTCTTACATGCGGTGCTCGTAATGCGTGTATCGAGATGCAGAGGTGCAGAGTGCTCCGACATGGAGCGTTGCGAGTTTGTAAATAGGTAAAAGGAACCAATTCGCTTCCTTCAAACCCCATCGACCTTACCTCCTCATGAACAAGTAAGTCTCGGCGATAGAGACGGACGACCGCGTTGATCCGCTTTGTGCGATGCCCCGGTATAGCGCAGGCTAGCTACCACGTTTTCTTTTATATAGGCGCTCCGGTGGCACAGGCGAATTGGACCCCCTGCGTGACGCCCGAGTCCGAACCCCGAGCGCAGAGCCGTATCACAACAGTAGGTAGATCTAGTTGCACTTTATAGAAGCACAGGTGGCCAAAAAATGAAAAAAAAATCCCGAGTCGGCCACTACAGCGTGCCTCACAACAAAATCGCGGTTATCGCACGTATAACAATAGCAATTTAATTTATTCTAATCTAGCTTCTCACCAGTATTATGATAATGATAACCAGCTTACCCCGCCACTCCGAAGTTGCTATCCAGTTGCCCAGAAATTGCGCCAGTTCGCCATTCCATCAATGTGCATTACTATAAGCGGGAATTTTCTCTACCTCGCACGCATGCGCGTCTGCGCCGCAGCCTCTTGTTAGCATACGCCCGCACGTGCTGCTGACGTCCGTGGATTTGCGTGAACGCTGACGGCAACGTATTATTTATCACTAGCGGAATGCAACAAAGCTCGCGATGCACTTGTAAGGAAAAAAAAGGAAATGTCAAATTTCCATGTTGCAACCCCCCCCCCCCCCAGTAATGTCCTTTGTCGAGTCTCTGCACATATTGTTGACGCGTATACAAGTGCTTTCTTGCATGGTATATTAGGAGGCGTTTCAGCATGCCGCCATATGCAGAGCTGAGCCAGCAAGTTCGTACATGCGCCTGCCTTTGCGTGCGCGCGAAGAAATGTCACACGTTTACGAAACGCGCAGCATTCAGAAAGAAAGAGAAAAAAAGAAGGCGTAGGAAAAATAACGAGAAAAAATTAAGAGAAGAAGAAAGAAAATGTAGTGGGACGTTATCTCGAGAGATAACGTGACTTCATAAGAAACTATTAGACAACTTTAGTATAGCGTTTGCAACCAAACTGAAACGCATTACGTACATTGCTCAGAGATTGGAACGCGATACTCAGACAGCATGGCGGCCGGCGCTTTTTGTGCCGCCGGTGACCGCTGGGTGATCGTTGTGGAGGCCGAATGCGGTTACGATGCATCAAATAGATCGTCGCTTTCACGTCAGCGTCATCATCTCAGCGTCACCAGCGCCTGCCGGTGGCGCAAGAAAGTACCGGGCGCCATGTTGTCCGACTATCGCTGAGTACTGAGTACTGTATACGTAAGGAAATAGCACTGTAATCACTGCGCATGCTCCGCACGTTATTAGATTTCTGTGCATGGTTTATGCGCTCCATGATAACCCACATTATTTGGCGAGTTTAACGTTCGTAATGTCTACGAACACTAATAAATAGCGTTGTCGAACATGGCGGCATCCATGGCTCCCGCGTCAGCGTCAGTTTTTGTGATGGCTACGCTCTCACTCGCGTTAACAGCCAGTGCCTCTCGAAATGAGCTTTTGCTCTCTCTAAACTCGCCTGAAACGTTAGTTATGAGGGCATAGAGCTAGCAGTTTCTAAGATCATTCCGGCGCCCGTAGCCCTAACGAGAGGCGTGCAGATAGCAACAACCGGATCGTTGCTAATGGATTGTCTTCGCTCGGATACGCTTGGCACGCGGCACCAGATGGCGCCCTGTTTAATAACGTCTCCCTTACGCTTGCGTTCCCGTGCGGCAAGCTAAAAGTCCTGAAAGCACCCTCAGCGTAACGTCCCTCGAAGGTATTTACACGTTTAACGTACGTAAGGCGACAAACGCTATTCAAAACCTGTCTATTTACAGGAGGTTCAGTACAGGTCAACGCTGGAATCGGCGTGTACCAGGCCGAGCTTATGCCATCCTTCGCGCTGACCGTATGCAGACGAAGACATACTATTCCTCGCGTGCGCGGTTCCCAGCCAACCTTATCAAAGGTAACTATTCATTCGATTAGATACAACCTCCCAGTTACGAGCGCCATTGTGCGAGAACGAGCGGTACTACTACTACGCGCGCATTTTCACGGCATTCTCGAGTAGCGCACGTTCGCCGTTGCCACGCTGGCGGGAGGCGTTGTCGAGGCACAAACCGCGAGCGTTAAGCGCAGCTATAGTTCAGCAACGCGCGCAGAGGCAGCCAGTCGAGAATGCGCAGCTGCTTCAGATAGTTCACGAACGGCGCAGTGCGTCAGAGCCTCCGCTTTGCGCAAACACCACACATGGCAATCCCTCGCTTTATGCAAACGGTATTTGTTTGAACTGCCTCGTGCGTGCGACAGCCTCATGGACTTCGATGTTGCCACACGCCGCTGCATGCGTCAGCATCTGGCGACGATGACTCGGAGAGACATAAACACGCGCTGCTCGGTTCTCCAGATGCCAGCGCCGGTTTGACGCCTCCGAGCCTTTAATTAAGTTATCCCGACGATTTGAATACGTGAAGTCAAGGAATGTACGTGTATCAGCAAGTGCGGCGTCTACAGAAACGTCCGCTAACTGTGTCTCTTTCCTCTTTTCTTTGGTAGGGACGACACAACGAGAGCGACTGGAAGCAAACCGTTTAAATTTTCACCCAGCGAATTGCACGCCCGCGGCGCTTGGGTGTTGGCAGTGAACGCGGACTGAGCATATGAGCGATTAACTGGCGGTTAACTCGCGCCATTAAACATCAATCAATCAATCAACCGCCGTTTCAGGCACGATTGTCCCTTAACCACGTCTAACAGTTGAAAGAGATACGTCAGTTGAACACTCGAGGGACGCACCGATTCCAAATTGTGCCCACATCGGCGAGGTTTTGTGTTCAGGCAAAAGGTTTTCTATCGCCGTGAACTGTCTATCGAAAGCGGTTAGACGTGTCACACAAGGAAACGTGCACATTACACCCGACGAGCGCGGTCACTCGTCGAAACGACGGCGTGAGCAAGCCCGGCAGCAGAAGCGAGCGAAGTGACCTTTGTCTGCCGCTTCAACACAGGAACGGCGAGAACACAGCGCACGCAAGGGTATGTGCCGTCTGCCGATCCCTTACGGCGTGCGCGACCGCTAGCGGCCGTGCAAAGTACGCATTTGCTGGCGTAGTCGATGAAGCGTAGTCGATGACAGAGATGAAGCTTCCTCTCTGTCATCTTTCTAGCCCCTAACTCCCATCCCCAGTGTAGGGTAGCAAACCGAAGACTGATATCTGGTTAGCCTCCCCGCCTTTCCTCTTCATCTCTCTCTCTCTCTCTTCAAACCACCCGATACCTTTCGCCATGAATCGCCGTGTCCTGATTCATAAGAATGGCGCGTGTAGTGGAGAGTTTTGCGGCTCCTTTGCTTAGTACTTGGTTACCTAGAAAAAAATTACTGCAGGGAACTCATGCGCTAGTGTCTATCGGAAGCTGCTTGCATGACGGTTCAGCCAGCACGGGAATCACGATTAGTATATCCATTTACTTAAACTTCGTCCGTCTGTCCTCAAATGGCTTATAGTGCCTTTGCGTATTGTTAAATTTCAGCAAATAATCGCGCTAGAAAATCAACACTTCGCAGTATTACCGCATGTGCACAGAACATTGTTGCCATCTGCATTCAGAAATGCAGGACTGCAGTGTTTCAACATTTACGCCGATAATGGTTGATCAAAGGAAGTAAACAAAACCGCATGAACGTCTGTAGCCGCAAGCACGAACATGAGAGAAACCCGCGGACTAACCCCAATTTCCATGCTACATGAACGAACACAGCGCCGGAATTACTTCTAGTAATTTTAATGTAGGAAGCTATGTCGCTTACCCCCGCCGACAGGACTCCAATACCTTGAGCTACGACCTGTCGGCCAGAACCTTCCTATGCGTATTCTCGAACACAGAATGCGAGCAGATGCTGATTCTGCGTGCATACAACAGCCTGTGTATTCTAAGAAAAAAAAGAAAGAAAGAAAACGACGAAAAAAAGAGCAATGTACATAGTAATAAGAGCAGTGTAGAACTATGTTCTTTTGCACACCAACAATGCAAACCCCTCCCCTCCCCCACCCTGTCACCGTTTAGTTAAAATAACGCACGCCACGATGAACAATGAGCGACTGCTTTCGCGAGAAGCGCATGTGCTGTTTGCACGGAAGCTTTTGGAATGCGCCGTTGGGCGACTGGGCGATAAAAGCAAAGGTGTCTTCTTTTAAAAGCGTAAGCATCTCTATGCATATCGAACGAGGAAACCCATCCGTCCTTCCGTCCGTCACGTAAGACAAGTCGCTTTAGAGGCAGGGCCCGCAGCAGCGAGGGAATTGACTTCCGTGCTGCTTCTTGCTTCAACGCTAACTGAGCCCGAGAACACAGCGCACACGAAGCTATCAGCCCTCGGCGCACTGTGTCTCCCATCGCAGATCGCTTCCAACATATGGCACGCGCGACCTCGCCATACGCAGTCGCCGCCGGAGTACGGTTGATAATGGTTCGGCATGAATGGATGAGGCGCTAAAGAGCGATAGCGGCTTACGTTGATTGGAACATCATCAGCGCACCTGTCGCCGCCACCTGCCGTAGTTTGCTTGCGTCACCAACCGCGCCGCCGTCCGCAGCAATTTGTGTCACCGCGGCGCCGTCGTTTATACTGGTCGGATCAGGTTTCATAACATCGATAATGGCATCGGACTGCGGGGAGATGAGCAAGTGGCAGAATGCTTACGCACACATAGACAACTCTCAGAGGAGTTTTTGCGTGAGCTTTTGTTGTTGTGAGTTGGTAACACGTGCTGTTAATATTCCATTTCACTCACGCTGCTCATTGCCGCCAAAGCTACCTGATGCGTCAGCCATAAAGAACAGAGAGAACCCTTTGACGCCGGCCGAACGGAAGTTCGCGGAAGGATCGGCGCCTCGAAATGGGCGGGACGTGCTCCTTTCATTGGGACAGCAACAAGATGGACACTCCAGGCGAGTTTTCGCCGTCACCGTGATGTTCCACATGATGTTGAATTTTGATAAGATAGCATCGCGCGCACAATATCAACGCCACCTAGAGCAGTCTCGAGGTGATGTTGGTCATATGGGGTGGGTGCGAGCAAAAGCGCGCGCGAGGCTGGGCCGAGCAGGGCTTGCTTGATGCCCGCCGCGTTCACGCGCGCCAAGCGCGGCGGCTCCTCCGCTAGCTAGACCGCGGTTGCGCAGGCTGTCCGCGCGGCTCAGTGCACACGCGGCCCGCGCGTCGTAGCTTGGAGGTAATATGCGGAGGGTTCAAAGCTCGGGCCCAGATTGATGGTCGCTCCATGTGCGCTGGCTTCCCGAACTCCTAGTTTTGGAGGTCGCGTAATCTCAAGTTTCGGAGACGTGGCAAAAGCGTGAAGCTGCAACGCAGTGTTCGCTCTCCGCTGCCGGCGCTCTTCATCACGCCAGCATTATTGTCACAGCGAGCGCTCGCAGTGATCGAGTTAGGTCTGTGCGCGTTTTTCCTGCGCGCGCGTGACGTCATGCTTGTTGATTTAATTAGAAAGCGAATGCCTAGTACAACTAGAGAGAGATAGATAGAGAGAGAGAGAGCAATGACAGGAAAGGCAGGGAGGTCAACCAGACGAGCACCCAGTTTGCTACCCTACACTGGGGGTGGGGAAAATGTGAATGGAAAGAGGAAAAGGGGGAGAGTAAGCACTGAGTGCGCGGGGGTAGCCCAACTAGTATGGCCAGTAAAACTACGAACCTTATTTCACTCAGTTCTCTAATATTTTTTGCTATTGTGAACAATGCTCCGCCTTCCGCGGGAGCAAATCTTACTTCTTTTTTCTGAAATACGCAACGGGCTCTCGTTATACTCATTGTCTGACGCAGACACAAGTATAAACATCTACTAACGCGTCCATGTTTGCAACACGCGGAGGTTCCACCAGCCGTGTTGAGATACGTTCGACTGCAGGGAAGTTATCGTTCTACATGTATGTCTCTCACAGAACAACGTGCCCGAACTCGTCATAACTCAGTACTGGCTTCGAACGAAAAGTTACGCAGCGCTGAGTGAATCACCTAACGGACAGTGAAAAACCATTACGGTCACACAAAATCTCCCGTCACTTCCCAACAAAAACGAACCTTTCGTTTTTACCCTCCCACTTCTTTCTTTTATTATTCGACATTGTTTCTTTGCTTATAATCTACCTGCTTCGTATCTATTTCGAGCTGCTCGACTCGCATACATCTATACCGCGTGTTTCAGCGAACACTCAAATGTTTTTACGGTTGCCTGTAGCAGTAGCACCATTCTAGTTCATGAGCTGGTCTATACTCGAAGAATCGGATATTACTCTCACACACAAAAAAAATTGAAATGCATAATCGGATAATTGATAACTGATTTTGGAGAGATAGATAGATAGATAGATAGATAGATAGATAGATAGATAGATAGATAGATAGATAGATAGATAGATAGATAGATAGATAGATAGATAGATAGATAGATAGATAGATAGATAGATAGATAGATAGATAGATAGATAGATAGATAGATAGATAGATAGATAGATAGATAGATAGATAGATAGATAGATAGATAGATAGATAGATAGATAGATAGATAGATAGATAGATAGATAGATAGATAGATAGATAGATAGATAGATAGATAGATAGATAGATAGATAGATAGATAGATAGATAGATAGATAGATAGATAGATAGATAGATAGATAGATAGATAGATAGATAGATAGATAGATAGATAGATAGATAGATAGATAGATAGATAGATAGAAACTACGCACGTCTTGGAAAATAATGACTCACAAAAGCCGTCACTCCGCACCTAGTTTTTGATTTGATTTGTATTTGTAAAGGACGAGGAATCGACATTTTTAAATCAATTTTTTTTTAGATGACTGACCAATAATTTTTCATCATGACTCACACTACAGGACGGCTACGTACGCTGACATTTCAGCAATACGAAGAGATAAGGAAAAAAAAAACGCGCCTAATAGCTTAAATTCCGCCCGCGCAGTGAGATCATCGATTGACATTCAAACCAGAATCATTTTTTTGTCCTGAATTGTTTTTAACGTTCTCGCAACGTAAGTGCTTGCAATGCGCTCACACTAGTCACGCTGGCATTAGCACTACCTTTGCGCTGCCCACACTGCGGATCTGCCATCGCCAGGCGGTAACTTTCTCTCTCTCTCTCTCCCGCAGTATTTCTTTTTTACTTCGTTTTTCAAAGCATGCGGCGACGCACAGGTGTTGACGTATACAACAAAACCTCTCTACAGCTCGAGAGAGAGAGAGAGATTAACTAGTATCGCGCGTTAGCGACATAGTAGCAGTTAGTAAATGCCTCGGTGCGTACGTGCGATATAACTGTGCCCTACGCGAACGTTCGGCGTCTCCTTGCATCGCTCTCACCGAGCAGTCGTCGCGGTTCTGCCGGAACAGACTATAGTGCGTCGCTCGAAGAACAAAAGAGGCGTTGAACGCGCCGTTCGACGCTCGGTCGCGTTAAAGCGAACAAACGTTTCCCGTCGGAACCGCCGGAAGTGACGCGACGAGAGCCCTTTATTGCGCGCGCATAACTTGAAAGAGCCTAGCTTCGACATTACCACATTCGTTTTAACTTCATTCGCCGCTCTCGCATCGACGCCCAATGCGGTTTACAATTCCTTTCTCCATGTCGGAGGAACGCCGTAAACAGCACACTCAAAGGACAGGATTGAAACGAGTAAAGATAGATACAGAGAGAGAGAGAGAGAGAGAGAAAGATAGAGAGCGCGCGAGAGAGAGAGAGAGTCCGACGAAGCCAGTGCGCGCGCTGTCACTTTATTTTTCCGTCATGCGCGCGGAACGGAGAGCGAACGTGACAAAGGTCGACCCGCGTGTGTTTGGTTGCGTCACCTTCCTTCGCAAACAAGTACAGCTGTAAGCAAACGTTCGAAAGACATAAACAAGTGAAAGTGCTACGTTATCGGCGGCACAGAACGTCTCGGTTGCTAGGCAACGCTGACGCCCGTCGCAATTATGCTCGACGGCGCGCTCGCGTAGAAAAAGCTGACGTCATGCAACCGCGCTGAACTTTAGTTTCTGCGCTTTACTTTTTTGGCGATAGCCTACGAGTCCCGCGGTAGCAGCACGGTCACGTGGCTTCCGCCTACGAGATGACGAGCTCCGAGGAACCAGCGAAGTACTAAGAAGAGTACTGGCACGACATTTTTCAGGTTTTCTTTTTTCTTGCGGTAAATGGGCA
The DNA here is from genome assembly GCF_038994185.2 of Dermacentor albipictus. Classification (NCBI taxonomy): domain Eukaryota; kingdom Metazoa; phylum Arthropoda; class Arachnida; order Ixodida; family Ixodidae; genus Dermacentor; species Dermacentor albipictus. The sequence goes on along the minus strand of NC_091826.1, from coordinate 57,142,301 downwards.
TTTTGATCGTCGAAACCACAAAAAATGCACTGACAACCGCCGAGTGCATTAAATAATTTGCTATAATAGGTTTCTATGAGCCCGTTTCGGTTTAGTTTCCCGGGAGGTGCACGTGGTCGTGACGTCACGACGTGGAAGGTGGTCACGTGGGATCAGGAAATCGTGACGTTTTCGCACTCGCTCCGACTATGCCATCTGATATGCTGCTATTCATTGCATGGTCCCATGCGGCAGCAAAACCGACAACCGAGAGAGCCGGCGCAAGGACACGAGAGTCGTGACGTCCTCCTCCCACGTGACCTCCTCCTGCGTCATGACGTCACGACAGATGCTGTAAACGAAACCGAAAGTGGTTCGCGAAAAAGCTACTACGGTAAGTTATTTAGGGTGGCATGATTCTCGTCAGCGTGTTATCCGGGGTTTCGGGGTTCCGGCTCTCCAAGTAGCAAATTTCACGCTATAGCTACTTTAATCAAGACGTTTGGAAGAGAGAGAGAGACAGAGAAGTATCTTTCTCTGAAAGGACAGCGAGGCTGACTTGTCACCTTTCAGTGTTTGAGATTCAGCGATTTCCGAGAAAGGCCATGCGCAACAAGAACAGGTCAGGATGCTTGCACGGGCAAAAAAAAAAGGATATATTATAACAACGCAATTTAACAGGCGCGACCAGAAATCGGGCGCACGACCTGGCCTCTACCGTGCTTTCTCGCGCGACGGCGATATTTACTATTCCACACTGATTGAGCTTATTTGCAATATACTCGACAGCTGTGCTGCTTTCCAGCACTGTCGCGCGTAGCTTGTTTCTGTCAGAGCATGATCACGTTCATGGCCTAAACGTATGCGCGCTGTCGGTATCGTTAGGCAGTTTTGGTTTCACGCATGCGCAGAAGCTTTGCGCGCGCAAACGAGAGAGTTCTGCGTGTGCCATGCGCCGCATGTGCGCGATGCTTACAGTTTCGCGCACGCAAGGAGTCTTTGGGTGGAGACTTCGCGAACGTATAGATCGTTGCTTCCGCAAGTCAACCTGTCTTGGAAGTTAATCCTCGTCTTAGAAGTTAATCCAAGACGAGTCGGAATCGGAGCCAACGCGCGATTGTGTCGCAAACTGCGCGTGCCTGCTAGCTTGCGCTGCGTTCTCTGTCTAGTAGGTCGCAAAGTACGTCACGTTCGTGGGGAAGTGCCACGCGAAGGCGCAGATTTCCCGTGCGCGCACGCGAAATGCGACGGGGCTCCCTGCGCTCGGCGCATGCGCATTTCGATCACGCAAGATCCTCACGTACGCAGCGCTACTGTGTGGCGAAGCTAGAACCGTCTGCTGTCTCAAAAAGAAAAAAAAAGGAAGAGAGAAAAAAAAACAAGCTCACACAGAACTGATTCTGCGCAGAAGGCTTAATTTCTACAAAAGCATGGTGCAATTTAGTAGCTGGCTTCCAATTCCGGTCCCGCAAGAAAATTAGCAGGCAAACAAAAAAAAAACGATAAGAAGAACACTATATTCGTCCACCATTGGCTAAGGCAATCGGCTCATAAACATCTTTGCGCTGCAGTTTTGACGCAATATGGCGGTCGTGCGGCCCAATAAAGCACTCTCGTTCAGCATCAGCCGTGAAATACACGCCAGTGCTGAAGTATGTATAAAGAAAGCCGCAAAACTCGAACGATGAAAGTGTGTCTTGTGGGATCGACACCGGCCACGATGATTGTTCGGCCGTATATCGTGTGCTGCCATTGTGACACGAGGTCGCGCGCGTTCGGAATCCCGTTGTTGAAAGGAGCAGCATTCCATGGAGGCGAAATGCGAGAAATCCTCGCGTGTCAACCTTAGAGCGCAAGTCAAAGAACCTTATGCAGTTGAAGCTATCACAACTAGCCCTCCAGTTCGGGATGTTGAAAATCAGTCAATCAATCAATCAATCAATCAATCAATCAATCAATCAATCAATCAATCAATCAATCAATCAATCAATCAATCAATCAATCAATCAATGTAACCACAGTGCGATCACGCATTACATTTGCTACATGCACGGTGAATCGAGTGACAGCGCGTGCCGACGACCTGCACGAGGACACGTGACACCAGCGGCAGTCTAAAGGTATAGTATTCGTGTGACGTCACCGTACGTAGTTTTTCTGTGCTATTGATAACTTCCGCTGTGCTACTATAGAATAAGTGGACGGAAATGAAGCGCAATCTTTTACTGCGCTGGCCGTACAACAAGATGGCGGCCTCGATGACGTCAGCGCGCGCCCCCTACAGTGATTGGCTTTGAGCGGCGCGCCCCTCGTCCGAACCGATTCGCGATCCGGCGTAGAAGATAATCGCGAAATGGAACGAAGCGAAATGTATCGCTGCGTTATGCGGCGGCGTGGAAACGCCTAAAGGCCGCATAACCAGGTGAAACTGCAACTCGCCATACAAGTTTCACTATGCAAAAAAGAAGTGAGGCGTGCAGACAGGACACAAGAGTAGAGAGGTGGACAACACGAACGCCGTTGAAGCTTAGAACGACAGAAAGCTGAGCTAGTTGGTAATGATTCATTATGCAATTCTCTACTTCTACTTCGCTACTCTCTTCTCTACTTCTCTACTCTTGCGTCCTGTCTGCACGCCTCACTTCTTTTTTGCATAATGAGTCGTTACCAACTAGCTCAGCTTTCTGTCGTTCTAAACAAGTTTCACCCTGTGAGAGCAAAGAGCGCAACTTCGCCGGTCCGACGTGGCATGGGCTGCAGCCGCGTAATGCACGCGTCGAAGAAGCAAGAATAGAAATAAAATAACTGCGCGTGGCACTGATTCGACCATAAAGAGAAGGCCCGCTCATAACAACCCCCGAAGCGCTAGCGGTACAAGTTAAGTTTACTCCGCATTTCTAAACCGGTCGCAGTATAGCGGCCTTTTCCTAACCGGCAACAGCAGGAGCTCGTATAGCCCAATGGAAAAGCATATGTAAAGGCAACATAAGTTTTTCGTCGCTCTTTTCTTTGACCGAATAAAACGAAAGGCTGCCGAGCAGCTCAGTCGACCAAATGATGCCTTGACTAGAGACAAAAGGATTGGAGTTTTCCCTTATCGTTTCTTTTTTATTTTTTTTCTAAGATCTAACCAGTTCTCCCAGCACGCGACTCTTCGGATACCTTAACCGGCGACGCTCGGGCAATAGGTCACCCCTGAGCTCCAAATTTTATTTCTCATCGAGAGCCGTGTCGCTTACGAAGATTCGGAGTGCGTACGTGTCTCGAATGACCTAACTATATGACCTAACTCGAATGACCTAACTATATGCGTCCGGTGACTATATCTCGCGGCAGAGCGCTAAGCGAGGACAGGTTCTGTAACAGGTTGTTAAAAAGGCAGGAGGGACGGCAGACATGTGTAACAAGAGACCGTAAGTGGCCCGCGAAAGAAATGCCAAGAAGAAAGCGTGCAGTCGCAGAATTGCGCTGACCGATACATTTCTCGCTCAATTTTTCTCGGCCCAGGACCCACTATAGCAGCCTCAGCCTTCTAGTGGTTATCGATCCCCGGATATGCTATCCTAAAATGTAGCTTTGCTGTTTACCCAGAGTCCATGTAATGATTATTTAATCCGGTTTGGACTGACACGGCACGCGTTGCGAAATTTAGAATGACAGAAAGCTGACCTAGTTGGTAAGGATTCATTATGCAAAAAAGAAGTGAGGCGTACAGACAGGACACAAGAGTAGAGAAGTGGACAGTCGGCGTTCGTGTTGTCCACTTCTCTATCCTTGTGTCCTGTCTGCACGCCTCACTTCTTTTTTGCATTGTGAAATCTGCCGTGCGTAATAAGTTCTCCGACGGCGTGGACACGTTTGGAGCTGGAGCAGATGCCTGTTTAGTTGGCCAATTATTATTACTGTTTACTACCAGAACGACTAAAAGAATGGTATCTCATCTTAACGAGAAAGCAAAAGGGTAGCACTTGATTCGATTACTTTCTTTTCGAGTCCGGCGAGAGTTGTCTTGTCAAGAGCCTCGGTCTTAGCTGCGCGCTATCAAAATGAGTGAAAGCTCCGTGTTCATTTATCAAGAGGAAACTTTATCCTCTGCTCCAATTCTGAGGTTTGTGGCATATAAAATAAAAAAAAAAGTTAAAATCTGTCGACCTTACGGAGCAATATATTTCGTTAAGGTCATCAATTATTTTGTTTAAATGTCGCAAAAAATGCTGAAGGTTTCAGTTTACAACTTTGTAGCTCAATAAGCAACATAGCAAACATTTCTAGACTGTGCCTCTTGAGACATCTAACATCTAACAAACTTAGCTTCTTATAGGTCACTCTGAAAGGTGCCAGTTTTTTGCGAGTGGGAATCGCGCAAAACAATCATAAACACCGTAACAATCTGACGTAAGCCGTAGACTCAAACGTCACATTTGTCTGCTCGAGATGTACAAATTGGGAAAGTGTGCGTCACATCCCCCTTTTTTTTTTGCTTATTCCGATGGTCGGGAATCTTTTTGTAAAAGCTACGAGGTCCTGGATAAAAATTCGGCGCCCTACAGCAGGTAGAACTAAGTGTAATCTCTTAATTGCAGCAAACTTCATTCGACTTCCTCCGGCGGCGATCTTATGAGAGAGTTCTTCTTTTCCACATGTTTTTGAATAGGGAGCTATTCAAAAACATGCGAAACACAAAACAATAGGGAGAATAGGGAGCCCCAAGCTAAACCTTCTTGAGCACAATACGTTTAGACTTCCCTCTCCCGTAGACAACAGCGCGCACACAAAAGAACAATAGCGCACAGTGAAACCCGGGTGCATTTGTGCTGGCCCGTCTCAAGTTCAGCATCGTCGAGACACCTAACGATAGCGGCGCACCTCAACGGACAAGTATCAGCGGACAAGACCTCCGAGATTTCAGGTGTGGAGCGATGCGTCATGTGCCGTGCCGGATGTTTCGGAGGCTAGCTAGCTAATCCATACGCGCGGCGCTCTACGTATTACGCGATTAGCTTTGCGGTAGCAAGCTACAGCCTCCTACGCGGCGAACGAGGGCACCATTTCACTTATTTACCGCACCCTTGGGTTCTCAGTGGGTCCCAGCAAATCAGCTCCGGAGGTTGATGGCGTCTCTCTCGGTAGCGGTGAATAATTTGGCTATTATCAGCGATCTTCGAGGTTGAGCGAATGTTCTTATCTGATGTGCTGCACACCATAACTATATTTGGTGGCTTTAAGCGATGAACTGCCCAGTGGTTCCACTCGATCTTAACACAAATCCAGGTTTCTTTCAATTTCAAATTTTACGACACACATAAATAGATGACCTTGCATAGGACGAAAAACTCGAGTTTAGTATTGGGCAGATAGAGATCGTTCAAGAAGTAAGGGGTAAGACGCGAGGTGTAAATCTAGGAAAAGTGATCTTGCCGGCAGCGATATATTGCGGACACCTATGTATACATGTCTGTACACAATTTCTATGGATATCTTACAGACGATAGACTGTCCCAAAAGATTCTGTTGACTTGTGCCTATAGGCTCTTGCTCGATAAAAATTACCAGATGTGAACTGATCAGGTGTCGGTAAAACGAACAAATATTACTAACCGAAAACGAGAGAGAAACGTTCGGACCGACACTGATAGCGTTATCCCGCTCCGAAAGCTGCTTTAGAAAATAAAATTAAAAAGCCCTTGAGAATAGAAATCAGTTGACAACACTTGTATGAGATCGTATTCTACTAAGTAAGCCTCGGTAGTAATGACGGCGATTAGGAAACCAGTAAACTCGCTGCTGTTTGCACGGCACACAAACATGCCCGAGTGAGCAGGTGTTATTGAGATTGACGGGTGCAGAATGGACGAAATGCGACTAGTTGACTTCATTGCCGCTCTGGAAAAAATACAAAACCGTGCTGCCAGGTTCGTCTTGGGGCAGTACGGAAGAAAGGAGAGCTGCACTGCAATGAAGGCTGAGCTAGGATGGGAATCACTTTCTGCCCGCCGCAATAAACTGAGATTAAAATTTCTATATTCGATTTATTACAATAAAACAGGAATTAATAGGGAAATTTACCTACTGAAACCTCATTACATCTCAAAACGAACTGATCATAGTTGCAAAATCCTCGAGTATCCTGCCAAGACGAACATGTATGCCAACTCATTTTTTGTTCGAACAATTAAACAGTGGAATAGGCTGACTGAAAAGCAAGTGCATTGTGTGAACCAAGATGTATTTTATTCCATGTTGTAACCCCCCTGCTGTAACGCCTTCGGGCGCTGCGGGGTAATTGATGAATAAAGAATAAAGAATAGTCCCAGCATTTGTCGTCCTCAATAAATATCGCAAGTTGTCAGGTTTGTATTCAGATGCGACAATCAGTTTATTATATATCCCAGTAGCGTTAAATAGCATACAATGTAGGTAGTTGTCGCTGACTACTTATCGAACTTTCATCTAACGTAAATTCTTTATTCTTTATTCAAGAATTACCCCGCATTGCCCGAAGGCGTTATAGCAGGGGGGTTACAGGAGGGAAAAAAACAAATCTTCATTCGTACAGCACACTTGCTCTTCACACAGCTGATTCCACTCCACAATAGTTTTCACAAAAAAGGAATCCGCAAACAAGTGCGTCCTGGCACGGTATTCGCGAATTTTAAGTGAATGGTCATTACGCCTAGAAATATAATGTGGTTCTTTCAAGTAGCTTTTACTGCTAATTCCAGTCTTATTATTAAATATGAGGTATAAAAACTTCAGTCTCAACTTTTTCCGCCGAGAGGAAAGCAGCTCCCGATTCAATTCAAGTTTCATTTCAGTACAACTTTCTCTCCGCCCATACCGCCCCAGGACGAACCTAGCAGCTCGGTTTTGAATTCTTTCCAGCTTATCAATCAAGTTTTTCTGCACGGGGTCCCAGACGGCACAGGCGTATTCCAAAATTGGTCTAACACATGTTAGGTAAGCAGTTTTCTTTAGGTTCGGCTGTGAACATTTCAAGTTCCTCTGAATAAAATTGAGTGCCCTACCAGCTTTTACAATGACGTCATCTACATGAGCAGACCATGAACAGTCGGATGAGAGCGTCACACCTAGATACTTGTATATAGGTTCGTTTTTTATCAGGGTATTATTTATCTGGTAAAGATTTACAATCCGCTTCTTCTTTCTTGTAAAACATACATGAACACACTTTTTTAAATTCAAATTCATCTTCCATGTGGAACACCAAGTATTAATACATTCTAAGTCAGATTGTAACATGGCAGCATCTTGTTCACTCTTAATCTTCCTATAAACAACACAATCGTCGGCAAACAACCGTATACATGAAGAAATACCAACAGAAATATCATTTATATAAAGTAGAAACAAAAGTGGCCCTAAGACTGAGCCCTGTGGGACTCCTGACGTCACATCAGCGTATGCCGAGCTTTTTCCGTTCAAAACAACACATTGTCGGCGCTGAGACAGATAATTTTCAATCCAAGCGAGTACGCTTGAGTGAATGTTTAACATTTTAAGTTTAATAAGAAGAAGTGGATGTGACACTGTATCGAATGCCTTGCGAAAGTCTAAAAAGACACAATCTGTTTGTCCTCCCTCGTCAACATCGAATGCCAATTCGTGATAAAATTCAATTAATTGTGTTGTGCAAGATAGACCTTTCCGAAACCCGTGTTGTTCTTTGATTAGTATATTATTATTTGTTATGTGACGCATTATCTCGGAATATATAATATGCTCAATGATTTTGCACGAGATGGATGTTAGTGAGATCGGCCTGTAATTCGCGACATCTCTTTTCGAACCCCCTTTATGAATAGGTACAACTTGAGCGGTTTTCCAGTCATTAGGTAAGAGTCCTGTGGATAGCGATTTCTCATAGATTAAATAAAGGTACATCGAGATAGGTGTAGCACACCGCTTTAGTATACGTGGAGATATACCATCCGGACCGTTTGCTTTGGTTTCATCTATCACCTTTAGGAGTGCCTCGATGCCTCTAACGCTTAATTCAACTTGTTCCATTAAAGGAAGTCTGCTTGCATGTGGTGTAGAGCTATGATTGGATTTAGGTAGGAAGACAGATTGAAAATATGTATTCAAACACGTTGCCTTTTCAATATCGTCTGTAATTATTTGTTGATTACAAACAATTTCATTTATTCCTACAAAATCTGATCCGCATCCTTTTAAAAACCTCCAAAATTGTTTAGGATTAGTTTTCATTCTGTCGTTGAGTGTCTTAAAGTACTCTTCCTTCGTATTTTTTATAGCAAACTTATACTCCTGTGTTACTTCAGATAACTTTTTTATGTGATTCATACTTTTAGTTTTTTTGTATCTATTAAATGCTCTCTTTCTTTTTTTAATTATTCTGAGAATACGCGAATTCACCCAGGGTTTCTTACGTTTTTTGAGTCTGGTGGAGTCTACGCTTGGAACATACTTGTCCGTAAGCTCAAGCAGTTTATCTTTAAATACCCGCCATAAACCATGGATGTCGTAATCCTCAGCAAGACATTCAAAAACCGGCAAGTAATCGAGGAGCTCCTGGGAGATACTAGGATAATCACCTTTTTCGAAGAAAAAAACTCTCCTTGAAGTGCGTGACGTTGATCGGTTAATATCTGTTTTAATGTTTGCAATGACGGCGTGATGGTCACTTATTCCTGGTATTATATAAACCGAGCTAATAAGGGTAGGGGAACTGCAGAACAAAAGGTCCAGAATGTTACTATTCCGAGTTGGAGCGCTGACATACTGTAATAGTCCGAAGGTGTTTACAAGATTTTTCATTTCTAAGTTAACACGGCTGTCAACTTTGCATACACATTCACCTTCAAGCCATTCCAAGTCAGGTAAGTTAAAGTCACCCGCAAGCAAAATAGGTTGCCGGGATGCCTCCGAAACGATGTCAAACAAAGATTGCAACAGTTTTAAGTTTGAGTTCGGTGGTCTGTAGAATGATCCAACAGCGTATGAGGAGTTATCAGGTAGGGTGACTGAACACCAAATTGATTCAACATCGTGGGTATCAAGATCTAGCATAAATGATTTAAGAGAAGAGTGAATTAACAAAAACACCCCTCCACCGAGGCGGGGCCTGTCCTTCCGATAAGCAATGAATTCTTTAGGGAATACTTCGCTATCCGCGATAGACGGGTTCAGCCACGATTCTGTGCCAAAAACGATGTCAGCCTTGACAGACTCTATCAGACCGGCGAATTCATCGACTTTGTTTATTATACTCCTACAGTTTACTACAACAGCAACGAGGTTACGACATACTTGTTTCATTTTCTTTCTATTGCGTCACCGTTCCCTGAACGGAACTTCTTTTTTTTCTTTGTCCCACGTGAAGGTCTTTCCGTTAATAATAAGTTTGTCGAAGTTTAGCTTTACCTTGTTATTGCTATCCGCTTTTATGCGAAGCATATTACGAGGGCTCAACCCAGCTCCTCAGGCGCGGCGGTGACCATGAAATCACGTGACACCGTGACGTCACGACAGAGGAGAAGTGGCTTTGGCTCAACTCTTGCAAGACGGGCTGGGTGGGAATCGAACCAGGGTCTCCGGAGTGTGGGACGGAGACGCTACCACTGAGCCACGAGTACGATGCTTCAAAGCGGTACAAAAGCGCCTCTAGTGAATGCGGTGTTGCCTTAGAAACGAGCTGTTTCTAAGGCTCAGGCGTGCGACGCTTGCTCAGGCGCACATTTCGTTGCCGCGCCGAACGCTGCGTTGCTCGACGCTCACCGCGTCCAATGCGGGGCGCGTAGTCGCTGGCGGGTCGACGGGAACGCTGTCGCGTTCCACTCTTGAAGGCGAAGCAGGGTAACGCATGAGTTGTTTCTTCGTCTAGCCGAACCAAATATAGCCAAGGAACAGCAGTTCACCAGGCTAAACAGTGGTTCAACAACTAAAATAAAGGCTAGTATGCTTCGCATCCTGGGCTTAACCTTAGCTAAGCCACAGCCATTTTTTTTTAACTTTTGCGTATTCCCACAGATGCTTCCGTATTTCTCGGGTCTCGGATGAATAATCCTGATCCACACTGTAGGGTGACCCCTTGAACTTATTAGCATTTGACAAGACGTCCTGTTTTTCCTTATATGAAGAAAAATTTACTAGGGCTGGCCTTTTGAACCTATCGCTGTAACGACCTACTCGGTGTGCCCTTTGTATCGAATTCAGTTCGATCCCCAGGTTAGCTTTGCAAATATCTTTAACCAAGTTTTCTGATTGAATCCACGTTTCAGAATGGTTTCCGTCATTTATTCCATAGAAGACAAGATTAAGCCTGCGACTTCTGTTTTCAAGATCAACGTTTTTTTTTCGCATGGAATACTTGTTGTTCAAGTGATCTTATTGCATTTCCTTGATCCGACACTAATTTATTTACCGTTCCAACCCGTTCCTCAGTTACACCAAGCCTACTGTTTACCTCCGCCAGCATAGCCTCGTGTTTGGCTAACTTGATATCGATGGTATCTAGCTTGCTCAGGATTGCCGCCTGACCAGTCTGTAAACTTTTAAGTACCTCCATTGCTGCTTCGGTGAGAGGTCCAGGATTAAGCTCGACATCGCCCGATAGCAACAAAAGAAGAATCAAGTACAACACTCTATTGACAAAGAGGCGGCAATTTCGGCAAGACACTCGCGAGCACATTCGTCTGCGATGGTGCGCAGTAGCAATTATCGTGGGAGGAGCCGGCAACGCATATAGCGGACCATGAAGTTGCAATGGATAGTAAGTACTAACCTGCATAACCAACAGTAGTGTTAGCTGCGCGTCAGCCAGCGTGCCGGCTCCAAATCCCACGAAGCCAAAGTGCTGCGCGGTTAAGTAGGTTCGGTTGGTGTCACGTGGTCCTCGATGCTCAACAGGGATTGGTAGTTCGTCGTCGACGAGTGGCTCATTTAAACGATGATGTAAGGCGGTGATGACTGGCAATCCGCTGTCAAACTTGTTTGTCGTCGTGGCCCATCCGATTTCGCTTGATGAAGACGGTTTCGGCGATAGTGGGAGCAGTGCCCGGTCACCATCCACACCGAGCAGGATCGCTGATCCGATTGCAATAAGGACCTGCATAACCAACAGTAGTGTTAGCTGCGCGTCAGCCAGCGTGCCGGCTCCAAATCCCACGAAGCCAAAGTGCTGCGCGGTTAAGTAGGTTCTGTTGGTGTCACGTGGTCCTCGATGCTCAACAGGGATTGGTAGTTCGTCGTCGACGAGTGGCTCATTTAAACGATGATGTAAGGCGGTGATGACTGGCAATCCGCTGTCAAACTTGTTTGTCGTCGTGGCCCATCCGATTTCGCTTGATGAAGACGGTTTCGGCGATAGTGGGAGCAGTGCCCGGTCACCATCCACACCGAGCAGGATCGCTGATCCGATTGCAATAAGGACCTGCATAACCAACAGTAGTGTTAGCTGCGCGTCAGCCAGCGTGCCGGCTCCAAATCCCCTCCGTACCAACCGAGCCACCAACCGACCAACCGAGTATCGAATATGAGCTGCAACTTGATGCCCGTGGTTGAAGATGCTCCAAGACTGCCAATCAGTGGAACTGCAAGTCTACCAGTCAAAAAACGCCATTCAATGAAACGATGCTTCGGTCTCCAACGTTTCATATGCCCACGCCACCAGACAGTCTTGATGCCCCTTCGAACATGGGCGCCGTGTGGAATCTCGCGACTGTACGTAAATGCTATCAAAGCTATATAGTAAGCCCGAGCCTGGCAAGAGAACGCATAAATATTTTCTTTCTTTCTTGTTTCCGCCAGAAAATTTTTACAACAAACTATCGGTTGAAAACCTCTTCCTCTTGTGCGGGCCGGTGTAATAGAAACACGTACAATCGACGTCACGAGCCCATGTATTGCACCATACGGACCTGCCATACAGACAATTAAAAATTAAATTATGGGGTTTTACGTGCCAAAACCACTTTCTGATTATGAGGCACGCCGTAGTGGGGGACTACGCAAATTTTGACCACCTGGGGTTCTTTAACGTGCACCTAAATCTAAATACACGGGTGTTTTCGCATTTCGCCCCCATCGAAATGCGGCCGCCGTGGGCGGGATTCGATCCCGCGACCTCGTGCTCAGCAGCCCAACACCATAGCCACTGAGCAACCACGGCGGGTATACAGACAATGCGATAAAACAGTTTCACGGCAGTGCCGGTAGCTGTCGACCGTCTCCCGTTCTTGTTACAATGCGGCCGCACAAGAAGTAATGCCTGTTCAGCATTTCTACGTGAGATAGAGCCTCTATAGGGTGTCCCAGCTAACGTTAGCTGCAACGAGAAATACATTAGCAACACATGGTGCAAGATAGCATTTTAAAGCCTATGGTGATTAGTCGTCAGACCTATGACGACCGAACAGCGTGTGTCTTATAATTGTATCTTGCACCGTGTTTTCTAAATCTTCAGTAACACGCGCTGGAGTTGAGTAGAGACTACCCGCTGAGAAGACGACAGGGCCCGCGTCACGGCGCCATTTAGTCATGGTGTCGTTCTGCAGGCGACTACATGAAGTTGTTTCTCTCTCTCTTGCAGCGAAGCTCATAGCTTCTACATGGTCGGGATTTTGGGTGGCGTGTTCACCCGAAACAAGGCAGCAGCTGGATAAGGTGTTTTTGCTTGAGTTTCCGCGTAACAGAATTATGTTTTCTCGTGTATTCGAATTACAATCCGATGCTATCATTTCTGTAGGCTGTGTGTGAGTCATACTGCACGAGTTTTATACGCATTTTACTTTGAGAAATTCAATTACTTCCATAACGCACTTGCTCTAGGCGGAGGACCTACAAGAATGAGGTCGTATGCTGTGCTGACGGTACTGCCATCTAGCGGACACGGCCACAAACATAAGCCTGAAACGGCGGCTGGAAAATAGCTCTGTTCTTCAGTTGCCGCGTAATGGATCTATTTTTCTCGAATGTGCGAATAACAATCCGAGGCTACCATGCCTGCCACTTGTGTGTAAGTCGTAATTTACGGATTTTCTGAGGCAATTTACTATTAAACATTAATTTAATTCAATGAAGCGCTTGGCGGACGGCCTAAAGAACGAGGATGTGTGCTGCGCGTTCGCCTACGTGCGATTGTGCGTGTCGTACGTCGCTTGTGGTGGCGCCACTCACGTAACGCCTATAACCTGCGCACCAACTTCACTGTACATTCACGTTCCCCGGGTGGAATGGAGGCGGCTTTTTTTTTTCTTTTACAGAGAAGCTGATTATCTAGCAGACCTGCAAGAATGAGCTGCACGCGCAGTCTCGTATGGGGGTTATCTGGCCTGGCTAACGTTTGTACAGTGAACAAGAAAGATGGCGGTGCTGCGCGGTCTCGTAGAAGGAGGGGGGGAGGCGTGATATCTGAGCTGGATAACGTCCGTAAAGTGAACAAAAAAGATGGCGGTGCGAGAGCCTAATAGGGGAGAACGAACGAGGGAACGGCGGAGAAGAAAACCACGTCTGCTGCGTCTGCAGACGTCTGCTGCGTCTGCCCGTCTACGTCTGCTGTCGCCTGCCCTTTATAAGATGGCGCGGCAATTGTGGCTGGAAAACACGGGGATGTGCGCGGCTGTAACCACCGCGATGTGTAAGAACCGGATTGTGCATTGCAGAGGTAGACCATTCCAACGGTTGCAACTCCAACAAAAATGGGAAGACCACGCATTGTGCGCACGGCCGGAGAACAAGCCGAGTACGAGGAGAGGTGTCGACAGCAGAGACGCGACTACAACCAACGACAACGTGCCTGTGGGAAAGCGGAGAATGCGGCCAGTGACTTTGCCTCCGAAGAACGTCAGCGAGAGCATATTCGAAAGCCTAATTGTCGGCGTCCAGCACAAGGTACCGATGAAGATCGCGCACTGGAGGCCGCGGACAAATTCCAACAACAGCTTCGCTGGGTAATCCGCCGCCATATGCATGGTTCGGCCCGTAGTTTTTTTTCTTTTCTCATTGAACAGATTTGCTAACGTTAGCTTGGACACACGGTATACTCCACTTGACCATCTACAGCGATAGCTTTTTCAACTCCCCTTGGGGTATAATGTGTAATCTAGCAGACCACCGGTTATATTTTGCGCGCATTGTACAGCGACTGCTTATGACTCCACTGGTTCGTTTTAATATCGGGTCAAATGTCACCTGCTTGCACTTTATTTATTTATTTATTTATTTATTTATTTATTTATTTATTTATTTATTTATTTATTGGGGTGGTGATACTGCGAGCTTTAACAATTTTCATCGCAAGCTATTTGACGACATATGAGCATCTAATGAGCATACATAGATGACGCAAATAAACGGGAGAATTAAAACAAACACACAATGACGAGCACTTAGCGTCAGTGCAGTTGTAAGGATGATCAATGTATTCGACGGGATGATACATATGATACGACGTGCACATAAGTTTTCTAAGAGAACGAACAGTCGAAGAAAATAATGGAATAGCAAAAGTATGCTGTCGCCTTCCTCTTCGTAACTCTTACAGTCACGCTTAAAACGTTTTACTGCGTATCGCTCACTGCGCGGCAATTGCATCGGCTATTCGCTTCAGACGCACCAACAAGTCAACGTCTCCTTATCGCGTCCTTAAATGAGACCGGTCTCATGGACATGTGATGAAACACCACATTGATTTTATAAGAGACGCTTGGGCGGAGCAACTGCCGGCCTTGATCGCCAGGTTAAACCCACCTGTTGCTACATCACCACCACCTCCACCTTCACCACATAAACGATTCCTTCCGCTACATCCCGCTAGCACCCACGTGCTCATCTAGCCGTTGCTAAAAGGTTGGAAAACTACTAAAACAAAGAAAGAGAGACGCAGAGACCAAAGAAAGAAAAGCGTGCACTTCGGCGAGCACGTCGTGAACAGCACTCACTTTGACCCACTTCATCACGCCTGCGTGCAGAGGCGGCGGCTGCTCCTGCAACGCCGACACCCCAGTGCTGCACTCGGAGTGCACCCCGTGCAAGGACGTCGCCGCACTGCCGCAACTCTCTCCACCGCCGGCGCACATCAAAATCCAGGGGACCGGCGCGAAGCGGCGGCAGTGGTGCCCGGCGGTCAGGCTCGTGGACGGCCCAAGAAAGTCTTCAATACCGGCGCCGTGCATCGTTCACTCGAGCTTCATCGCTCGATTACGCGGCAGGGCGATATCGGACGCGCTCGGGAGAGGAGATTGCCGCGAAGAGAAGCGACGACGGGCTCCACACAGGGCGCCGCAAGTCCCGCAGAAAAGGATACAGCAGGCTGCCGCTCTTTTTCTTCTTCTTCTTCTTTCCTTCTCGCTTAGTAGAAACTTAACAAACGCACGAGCCAGTCAGGTGTGGACAGGGAGAGTGAGCGTTTGATATCTCACAGATAGGGAGCGGATAAAGATTGCGCAATCGCGAGGCTCACGAGTTTGTATCAGGCGCGCTGGCAAGGGGCAACACTTTCTTGTCCCCTCCTTTCGTCGCCTTCTTCTCCCGATGCTTCCTCTTCGCGAAAGAACGGAAGAGGCGGAGAGAAACGTACAACGTGAGAAATAAAAAAAGAACGAAGCTTCACCTTGTTTATCTTATCACTCGGTGGCGGTCCCTCTCTCGTAACGCAGCGCATCCAACGCAAGCGCGCGCTCCCGCTTCGCTGGCTCGCGTTATCTCTCGCCCGCAGCACAAGCAAAGCCAGTGTTGGAGAGCCTCGCGAAATGCAAGCCCGCTGTGGCGCCTCCTCCTCCTCCTTCATCTCCTCCTCCTTCCGCAACAATGCGCCGGCGAATGAAAAGAAACAAACGAAAAAGAAAAGAAAAGAAGAAAGAGCGAGCAAGACTGTGCGCTGCCTTTTCGCGCAGGCTGGCCTAAATAATGGCAAGCGATGAGAGATAGCTGACGATGATGAAGCGCTCTCTGTGTATTCTCGCCTCTCTGTAGTCAGGCGGTGCATTTTTATTTTGCCGTTGTTGCTCTTCTGTCTCCGACTTGCCCTCAGCACCATCCCCCTTCCCCCTCACTCTATCTCTCTCTCTCTCACACACATACTTATTTTTGATGCACCGGAGCCGCCTCCCCTTTTGACACGTGTATACATATCAATCTCCAACGAAGAATCGCCGGCTGACCACAGCGAGATACGGAATTAGCAGCGTACAGAGTGCTAAATGAGGGCTTCCTTGCCCATTTTCGGAGATGCGAAGATAAATAAATGATTACGTAGGTGTGAAGCACGTTTCCCATCTTTTGTTTTGTTTTAATATCCGTAAATGATCGCGTGATGATTTTTTGTGTTGGTTTGTTATTAACTTGACACGCGCGGTACGTTTATCTGCCATTCGACCAATACCTCACTGTGACTGGCTGGCGATGCTCGCTTGATTCGAACCTGCTGAGCAGGCGCTGTTGTGGACACTTCGACCGCTATCGAATGCCGCTGTGCTCGCGTCTTCCGAGCCAATCAAGATGGGACGTGAGCCCCGGCGGAGACAATCGGGGAAGCCGCAGTCAACCATAGCATGCAAACTCACCGGAAAGCCAGCCATCATCTTCTTTTTACTCCTAAACAGTTCTTAAAGGTATTCCTATGCTATCCTACTCCTAAACAGTCCATTAAGTGACCCTGATAGACCCTCCGAACGGTTGGTTGGTTAGTTGGTTTCCTTTATGTGTGACTCATACCTACTATGGGGGGGGGGGGGGTCGGCTAAGAATAGGCTAAGTTAAAAAATAATTAGTCGAGTCTAAAAAGAAACTCCATTGGGAAATTTTGAATAGTAAGAAAAGTAATAATGAGATAGGGATTTAGGCATTTAATTAGGCAATCGTGCTGATTCCATCATAAACCTCACAACAGCTGCATCGACATTCCCATGACAACGCCTCAGAGAGGAGACGAATGATCTCGCGACCTCGGCTTCATTGTGGTGCAAAAAATTGAGTCCTGCTATATCGGCAACATAGCATAATATATCATAACCTAGCCTTTAATTGCAAGAACAGCATGCCATTTCCTTGTGACACGTCGTTTCTATTTTCTTTTTCCGTTTTGTCGAGCTGCGGAGTTTACTTTTCTCCTTGCTTTTTTCGTTGTTAACCTTCGTTTCATATGTTAACGTACTGCATTGTCACGTTATTTATCTGTGCAGTACCAGTTCCACTTGGCTCAAATTGTTTGTGAGGAATAAAGGCGCCTTTACATTTCCTGTCTACTAGAAATTTCGAACCATCTATTTAAAGACTTTACTGTGTTTTACCGCACTTTTGATCTGCCAACTCTCCGTTGCTGTCATTTGGCGGGGGAATCCACTTCGTGAAGCTACTCAATGTAGTAGCTTCTTGTGGTTGCTAGTTCCTTTCATCAGTAACGCAATAAATCATTGAATTAAATTGATTATCTATTTCCCTTTAGCGCACCCGATGTTTCCACATATCGCATCAAGAGTTCGTACTAAAGAATCGCCAACCTGTCTAACATGTTAGTGCAGCTCGTTTCTGCGTTATATTTATTCATTATTTTCATTTTTGATGCTTCTCTTTATATCATCATTATGATGATCATAATTTTAAATTACTCCATCTCCTTTTGTTGCCTTACCTCAACACAGCATAGTTCAGGCAGACCTCAGTTCTCTCTCTCATAATAAGCTTCCTTCTCTCTTTTGTTCAGCGCGTATTTGCATAAGAAAACAAAAAGGAGAGCGGAACTGATTCATTCAGTGTAATACAATCTTGACTTGGCATTTGCGAAATTCGTCTCTCACTTACACCTCACGTCGTCTATTATCTTACATTAACATAGCTTTCGGTGAATTATCTATCCCCTAGCAAATGTAACGAAAGGTGTTCACACAGAGGCTTCAAGGTTTCTTTCTTCTTTATTAACTGCGGCAGTACGGGAAGTCTGGCTGCTGAAGGACTGGCTATGCCAAAATCAATGTTAAACACAAACGTACAAAAAGAACTGTCACCAACGCGATGAACAATCGCGGGAAGTCTATCGCAAAAGCACTTTATTCGCAGCCATAAAAAAATCGCCGAGAAAAAAAAAAAAAAGACGCCGGGCATCTCGACACGAAGCTAGCGCCATTATTGCGAAATGCAAGCGCGAGGGGCGTGAAAGTTCAGACGCCACGCGCTGACGTCATCACTGACGCGACAGCAACGGCTCCGCCCCCTCCGCAAAGCGTCATTTCGTAGAGTATAGGAAACGCGATGCGTCGGTTCAGACAGCGCGGATTGCCGCGTCCGGGCGAACGCGGCAGAAGGGCACCCGGCTAGCTTGCGAGCGTTGCCGTATTTCGAGCGAATAATTAAATTAAACGTATAAAAAAAGCGCAATAAGAGTTACGGAATGGATTCCAAGGGAAGGGAAGCGTAGCAGAGGGCGACAGAAAGTTAGGTGGGCGGATGAGATTAAGAAGTTTGCAGGGACAACATGGCCCAGCATGGTGAAATAACATGCACTCTTACAACGATAAGACGTTTGGTAAGCCAGAAAAAGCGCAAGAAAGAAATACGGGTGGCGAAGCCTACTTAAGTTCCCGCACCTGGGGGCTGTGACGTCTTGGATTTTGATGGCATCTTCTAGGCCCTGCTAATTATATATACCGGCACAGATTGACTACATTGTGTTCTAAAGGAGCCAAATAATAAACATGGCAAGTTTCGGGAGCCTTTACTCAGCCAGCGCGGCCCAAATGAGAAAACATACGTTGGAATAACTGACGTCATGCTAACGTACCGGCGCTGGGGTTTCAGCGTGAAATTCAAGTACTCATATTTGGACGTTCATATTCTCATCCAATAATCAAACTATTTTTTTTTTTGAAATGACTGCCTGCAGGGTTCTCAAACAATGCTTCATTAGTCTAAAGTGATTTATTGTTTCGCTTAAGTGTGCCTTTAATGACTCTCTGTGCACGTCTGTATGCCCTCTTTCACTCCCTTCTCCCTCTTTCTCTTCTCCCTTCCCCCGGCGTAGGGTCGCCAACCAGACTCTTGACCGGCTAACATCCCTGCCTTCCTTATATACCCTCTCTCTCTCTCTCTCTATCTATCTATCTGTCACTTTCACACCCAGTTCGCAGGCAGCACAGTTCGGGCGACCTCTCAGCCTTTCTCTCCTAATAAATACCTCTCTAAATCTGTCTCTTAGCTCTCGCTGCGAGGAGTCGACGAGACCGCGCACAGGCAGCTCTTAGTCTGCCGCGAATCTAGACGTGTAGACGACCGCCACGAGTTTCGTCCAGTCGACAACTGGCAAGTGACGCATTCCTTTGATTCTGCCAATTTCGAAGCTACACTTCGTGGCTCGGCGGCTCCATTCACCGTTCCCTCAAGAGATGGAAGGCGAACGCGCGCGCCGGTAGGATGCCACACAAGGCCTACCTGCCCTGCAGTGGCAAATAAAGTTATCTCTCTCTCTCTCTCTCTCTCTCTCTCTCTCTCTCTCACGGTGCCACAAAGGAAAGCTGTCAATGTAAGCGCAGCACGCCGAACTAACGGTGCTCGAAAAATAGACAGTTTACTTATTTGCCTACGGGTGACGCGAGAATTCGTAAAGCCTCCAGGATTCCATCTTGCGACATCAGCCGCGTGTACTATAACATTTCGTAGTATAACTCAAGCGCAAGTACGAGACCATCCCACATATAGCTGCGTCGAGCTAGTGGGGGGGGGGGGGGGGGGGGGAAGGGGTGAAGTGCTTGTGCTGTGCGACCAATGAGGCATCGAAAAAAAGAAGAAAAAAAGAAGAAATAATCACCAGGAGGAAAGGCTTCGACGAAACTGCGCCGAGATAGCTTGGGGTTTTAATCGCAACTACTGCTTATCTAATAACTACTGAATATCAGTAGAATATCTAGTATCTAGTAATATCGCTTTAATTACACAAAAGTAGCTGCTGGGGGAAAAAAATCCCAGTCTAGTAGTTCTTTGATTGTGTGTTTGTGTGGGTCTGTGTACTTGCGTGAGCATGCGTGCACGGGGGACGGGGCGAGGAGGAAGAGGAGGGGGTGTTGAGCATAGCTACTGTAATGTCTAAACTCTGCTGTGCGGTCCTTGCCCTGGTGCCGAATAGTGCTCCCTATGCGAAGAGTAGTGACCGCGGTGTTGCGTGCATTCGTTGTAAAGCAACAAATAAGCAGTAGGGGTCGCATAAGTTCCCTCGCTGAACACGCAGGTTCCATGTACGCGCGTCCACAATAATCATTAAAGATATGATTTCGATTGGGACTACGTTATACAGGTTACTTCGTTGAAGAGGAGTTCGTTTTCGGCCTTCGGTTGGTTTCAGTCGCCTGTCCGCTTCAGTGGACGTTAGTAATGCAAGGCGAGTTACAGGAGAAAAAGATTTCACTGCAAGAAAGTTCATTCAGCGCGCATACGATTATGCTTTAGGTGGAGCCTTCGGTATTGCTCCGTCCAATACGTCACTGCCGGCGTCAACAGCAATGGCTATCTTACCCAGCTTCCGGGGTGCAGCGCCACAAGCGTTTCTCAAAATGCTTGATTGAGAGGAGAACCTTCAACACGTTATGTGTGACTGCCCCAGCTACAATGTATATAGACGATCCCTCTCAAGTGAACTACCTCGCTCTGATCAAATACCATTAACAGAGCATGTCATTTTAGAATGCCGGCCCCATAAGTTACTGTTGCAGAAGGCGACGAAGGCACCGCAGCAGTTTTTTAAGGACAATAGAACTGCACGAGCCGCTGTATAGACTGAACAGGTGTTCATTGTGCTGAGCGTGATGCTGTGCTGTGATACTCTGCGGTGATCGCGACCGGCGGTGATCATGTGTCTGCGCCCCATCTCTCTTTGTCTATTTTCTCATCGCTATGCGCCTCTCTTTTCGTAGTGAAGGGTAGCAAACCGGATTTTCACTTCTGGTTAGCCTCCCTGCATTTCCACATGCATCTGCCTCGCTATTGCCTCAAGGTCGCCGTGCAATTTTAGCCCAGAAAAATATTTTGTTAGAAATTCCAAGGAAGAGAAACGGCAATAAAAAATGAAAGATAGTTTGTTAACAAGAGACTACCATCGTTTGGCTACCCTGTGCTGGGGAATGGCGGAAGTGGTATGAGTAATGAAAGAAAAGGAATTGAAAGAAAGGAAGAAAGGAATATAATTAAATAAGATGAATTAGGGGGTTTTACGTGCCAAAACGACGATTTGATTATCAGGTACGCCGTAGTGGACGACTCCGCAATAAGTTGTGCCACCTGGGATTCTTTAACGTGCACCTGAATCTGAGTACACGGATGCTCTCGCATTTCGCCCGCAACGAAATGCAGCCGCCGCGGCCGGTATTTGATCCCGCGACCTCGTGCTTAGCAGCGGGACGCCAAAGGCGCTAAGCAAGCACAGCGGTTCGCCTTCGTCACAGTCACACAAAGCGTCGCTGTCACAAACAGAGTCGCACGGTTTCTCGCTCGACCTGGTCACACTTAAAAGCAACGCAACATTGCTTTTCTAACCGCTTGTGTAGGCCAGCGTACAAGATTTTTTTTTTTCCTTTTCGCGAGAGTGGCCGATTCTTTAGCTCGCCGAACGTGCGGCAGGGGGCGCTAGCTCTTCGCTGGTTATGAAGCGGAGGCACTCGCAACGAAGTGCGTTATTGTTTCGCTGCACTTGCAAAAGTCACTGAGTAGAGCTGCCGGCCATTCCGACGAGATACATGCGTACCTTTGAAAATGTAATTCCAAGCCATAAGCGGGATACATGAGGCTGAAGCGACATTGTTTCTGGAAAAGAAATGGAAACAACGAAAGCGATGAAAAAAAAAACAAGGATCCCAAGTCAAAGCTTCGGTTTCCATCCGGCCTTTCAACAATAAAGAACTGGAGGGCGCTTAAGCTTCGCCTTTAAGAGGAAGCTTTAGCTCGGGTGCTCCTATCTAAATACATGTAAAAGGAGAATTCGTTTTTCTATGCAACCACTGCACCAAATTTGACGGGGTTTGCTGCATTTAAAAGAAAAACTTAAAATCTAGTGACTGTTGGTTTCGAATTTTCGATTTAGGTCGTCAATGTTTTATAAAAATTTCGCAAAAATCGCAAATTTTCAGAAAACGAAACTATCAAGTTTACAACTCCGTAACTCAGCAAGAAAAAATGATATCGCAATTCTGTAAATTGTACCTGATAGCACATCTAAAGCGGATAAAATTGATATGTTATACATGAACCTCAAAAAATGGGGAAATGTGTAATTACAACTTTTGCAGAACCCTCGTAAACAACGTAACAAATTCACGTAAGATGTAAACTGACATAACAAATTTGTCCGCTTTGAATGGTCTAATGGATGCCGTTTACAGAATCGCGATATCTGTTCTTGATGCAGAGCTATTAGTTTGTAAACTTCGTGCTTCTATTTTTTTCAAACGTCTGAATTTTTGAAAATCCTTTTAACAAAATTCAAGCCCTAAATCAAAATGCCACTTCCAACAGTCACTAGAATTTAACTTTTTCTCTCAAATGCAGCAAATTTCATTAAAATAAGTCCAGGGGTTATCTCAGAAAAAACGTTTTTGCGTTTTTACATGTATTTGAATAGGCCGCGTCGGAGTTGGGCCCGAGCTAAAGCTTCCTCTTAAGAGTGGAACGCGACAGCATTCAAAGATTCCTGACTGTTTGTCACGCTTCCCGGCTACTGGAGCGTATGTAAGCGTAATTTTTACCGGGAAACGCTGGCCGCGAACGCTGTGCACGAATTCTGGGAACGCGGATTCTTGAGTGGTCCGCGAAGCGACGGAGGCGAGCGCCAGCTGGAGGTATTGCGAGGAACCGGGCACGCCGCTCCGTGGCCCCCGAGACACCCGCGCGCCGGTGCGCGCAAATAGCGGACGCCGCGGCTGGTTTGTGAATGGTTGAAACGATGGAAAAGGGGTTTCTTATAGTTTTAGTGGAGCAAAATTATGTTTTCTCGTATAGTCAAATTACAATACGAGAGCTATCAAGTCTATAGGTTGGGTGTAAGTCATAGTTCATGATTTTTCCCCGTATTTTAGCTTAAGCAATTCAATTAGTTCAGTAAATTCCTTGCGTCACGTGGAGGGCCTGGGTATGGGTGATTCGAAAATATTTTCGCTGAATAGACGTCGCCAGCTGACAGCAGTCCTTCACTACTCGCGTTGACAACGCGCTGTGTTTCGTTCCATACATGTTACCGTCCGCGTGGAATTGCGCTGTGATTGTGACTCACTGTGCGTATAGGTCTTGTCGAAATAAACTTTTTCTAAACACAACGCTGTCGCGTGAAAGTGCAAAATGCGCCGTTTAATAGCAGTGCTGATTATACAGCACTGAGCATGCGCGCATGTATTAGACTGCGAGATACTGGGACTAGTCATACGATCTCTCCTCGAAATTTTAGTATTAGCCCGGAGAACGAACACGAGCGGCGCTGCGAGCGCCGCTCGCGTGACGTCAGGGCACGGACTCGCGCCTGTCGTCTGCTACAGTTCGGGCGTTGTCCGGGCGCTTTCTGCGGTGTTTTCGTTTGTTCGCCCTCGTTCTCTCTGCTTGTATACTTATGGTGGTCGTCTCAAATATATTTTTATGACGTCTTCCTTTGCGAACATTTATTCAAAGAGCTCATTTCTTAGACAACAATGCAGCTCTCGAAGGCAACGCTACAGTGCCAGCCGAAGCTACGCAGACAAGCCCATTGCGGGTTTTTCATACGCGGATAGACAATCGCAAGAGCATAGCCTATAGGAATCCAGTTATGATACCATACCTGCCGCGGTGCAACAAGTATGTCACAAAGCTGGCTATATATGACTTCTACAGAAGTTACGTTGATTTTATTCCGCTAAAACAGGTTTGCTCACGACGAGTAGTTTATGGTATAATATCGAATTTTCGCATTTCCTCACAGAAACGCTCGGCAGTAATACTGGAGCTTAGATTCTACACGCCTCACTTGCTTTTTTAACTGCTTGTCAACATTAGGCGGTTCTTCACGTGTTCATTTTTTTTAAACGGCGGAAACTTGAAGTAAAGTTAATGAAGGCTTACAGCTATTTACAGAGCACAAATAGGAATGTACCAATATATATTCCCTTTTCCGTGCTACACGTTCAACTCACCTCTTTAGAGCGCGTTTGTTAATGATTAATAATGTATGTTATGTTCCTCTTTTTTTGTCTATGTTACCTAGTGTATATCATTTATTTATTTCAATGCCGCAGTGTGTTTTGCATTGTTATTGTGGAAATATTTCACTGTTTTTTCATATATTGTATAACTGCAATGTTTTGTGGCCACTATATAAATGTAATTTATATGGCGCTTGATGTGTTACCCCATGCAGCCATATTGTACCTAAGGGGGTGAGGTTACCTCAAGCCGCGTCTGTGCGACTTTTTTCCCTCATCCACCTCCACTTACCACTCTGTACATGTGTGTGTGTAAATGGAAATTATTAAATCAAGTCAAACTCACTTGAGAAATTTACTGGTGCTTGCTGCTTGAGGAATATACATGACGAATCTGTTTGGCGAACTGGCACAGGCTGCTCGGCCCAATTTTTTTAGTGAAGTATGCCTGCTGGACCGCATCGCTGCAGCCAGATAGAAGTCGAAGCGTCAATGATTAGTAGTATGGGACATATTGAAGATATCGAAATTCCCCCGGTGGAGGGTCAGACATCAAGTGAAAGTATATGCAAGGCTTGTGGTGCTTTCTTTATTAATGTTTGCGATTGGATTGGAGCAAACTTAATTTGCCTGCAAGGTTCTCTTTTATGTACCGACGAAGCGAATAGTTATCCGTTTGTATAATTGAATAACGCTGGATCGAGACATGGTGAGACAGAAGGTGCTTGAATTTTCCTTTTGTATACAGGAAATCTAAGCTGCGGTGTAGTAGCTCGAGAATACTTTAGCCATTCCAGTTGGCGCTGTAAAAAACATGCTTTATGGTTTTAATTCGAAGTTGTAGTCAACTGATGGGTTTCGCGAACATAGCGTGCCTCGCCATACGAACAGTCGATTGCTACCGTTACGTGATCAGGGGTGTGTCATGTTGTCGATAAAGGCTACTGAGGGCCACTATGAAACATTTCATCACTTTCAATTGAGTGGCTCTCGATCTTAACAACGAAACTTTTCTCTCAGCTGATTGCTGCTATGGTGTTTGTGAATTAACTATGTAAATACTCTACATGACGCGCCGTCGTGTTAGCAGCCATGAGCAATTCGTTTTTTTGGAGGCCTGTTTCAGAGGGGGATGAAAGTAGCAGCAAACTTTTTCATAAGAAATGCGCGCCTAACTATTTTTTTTGCGCATTAATGAATGACCATATTTGAACAGAACAACACACCAGAGTAATAGGAATCATGATGAGAGCTTCGCTGGGCAGTGTCTTTCTAAAACCAGATAACATGTTGACGCCAATTACCAAATTTTTCTTCCACGTAAAATGCAATGCCTCTCATAGCTAAATACTAAAGGAATGTTAACTGTTTAGCGAAGCATCATACACAACTTCG
Organism: Dermacentor albipictus; assembly: GCF_038994185.2. Taxonomy (NCBI): domain Eukaryota; kingdom Metazoa; phylum Arthropoda; class Arachnida; order Ixodida; family Ixodidae; genus Dermacentor; species Dermacentor albipictus. The sequence continues at coordinate 57,116,802 of NC_091826.1, read as the reverse complement.
CGCGTTGAATTTGCAGATATTCTTTTTTTAGTCAAAATTTACCGATAGACACGGCGCATATATGCATTGCAAAACCTAGTAGACCCCTTTAACGCTACTTAGTTTGCGATATCCAAGCCGCAAAGTTTCTCGACTCACACGCTTTTGAAGAAGAAACTGTGGTTAAGGTATGGCAGCTGAAAGAAGCCGACGTATTCTTCAATACGTACGGCTCGAGCCACCCATGCCCCAAGCATACACGAAGGGAACGAGCGTGCGCGGCAGCCGAGCGAGCCGGAGCGAGCGCCGTCCTGGCCGTGACGTCACTCGCGAGAGGGCGCCACTCCTAATTCTCGGGGCTAATTCTGACTGCGGAAAAAAGAAACAAACACACTGTAGCAGAACTTGAGTAAGAGTTACGTTCTCGTACGAAATTTCTGTAACTTCGCTCTTTATTGCAGCGTTATGCTATGTTCAGACTACGTTCGTAAGGCGCCGATTTTTCGTAACATACGTAAGCGGAAGCGCAACAAGCGTATGCGTCTAGTTCAGACTGCGAACGTAAAGGTACCAACGTGCGCAATTCTCGCAAAAATCGTGGGTGAGAGTGTTAAATGGTCGGCAACATTTACGACTGTTATGTTACGACCGTTGCGACACAGCCAATGATCGATAAGCTTTCGTCTTTCAACAACCGGTGACGACACTTCCGTCCTTTCGTCTGCAGACAGTTCCGGGCGCGGGAAGTGCCATTCCGCCATTCCGTGCGCACGATTAGGTTGGCTGTGTTCGTGAAAATTTGTGCAGTGCGCCTTGCGAGACCGTTTTCAGTTGATCTGGTTTATCCGCCGAGGTAATCGATGGCCGCAGATGCGTGCTGCGAACTTCGATGGGTGATCTCACTAGGTTTTCAAGGAAGCGGAGCTGCTGGGGCGACATGCGCATGATGTTATAAAACATCGCAGCGTCACCAACTCGGAGCTTGGCGATAAGGTTGTGAAAATCGCCGTCCACGGCCCTGTCGAGAAATACTTGCCGCACCCAAACCCTTCTGCGTCGCCTTCGTCGTCTTTGGGCGATTGAATACATGACTATAAGTTTGTTTTGAGCGTGAATTTCTTCGATCTCGGCCAGCGCTCGCATGTTGGCAGGAGCCATATTGGACCGCTGGTGACGTCGATTCTGCAGCTCCAAATTTGATTGGCCTGTTGTAAAAGCCGTAATTTAAGCAGCACTAAATGTGAACAAAGGTGCCGGCTTAACTGCCGTAACGTTTTTTACAGCCGTTACGTTCGATACGCCAAAAGAGCTGTTACGCGCGTTACGACCGTAGTGTGAACATAGCATTACACTAAACTTTCCTGCAGCTGCTGCGAGGTGACCCAACCCTGCACGGTTTGGCATGACGTCACAAGCATTATGCGAACAGAGCCTATATATTTGAAAGTGCATCGAAGGCGCCGCTTGGCGTCATGGTATCGTTTTGTATTTTCAAAGCATTGTTTGCTATAGCAGCCGCAGTCCATCATTGTTTTCGCGAAGCATTGTGTGAGATGTGAGCATCAGTGAATTCCGTGAGTTACGTCACATTCCCTTTGTCAGTGCAGTGTTGCGAGGCGTCCCCGGCCTGCCGCATTTGCTCCTCTATGTATGCGCAACCTTTTTGCGATGCCCCCGCACCCCTTAAGGTATCGGTATAACTCACTGGAAGGATACACGAAAGCGCACTGTGCGGCGACATTAAATGCTGGAAAAGCTACGTTTTGACAATGGTAAAACTACGCTGAATAAAACACCAGCATGGTCTGAAAGCGTTACATCGGGCAAATTTCGTCAAGATACATAGCCGCGCATACGTGGACGTTTCAAGGTGAATAGCTTTATTTGGCTCTTTCGCCCGTTTTCGCTGTGGTAGGTGGCGGCACTTTCACTACCCGCACAAAGGTGCCGACGCAAAGAGCATGATGCAACCAAAGGCAACCAACTTGCGAGGCATGCTCGTCGACGAACGCCTATATAGTACTATATAGTACTATACAATATTATTATATAGTGCATAGGCATCGGCACTTTCGCGGTACCCCTGCAGTGGAGCGATCGGGAAGGATCGCCTTCCTCTCCTCACGCCGCCCTCTCCCCCTGGGGAGGCTGCGGGAAAGGGGAACGTGTGACGGGAGAGGAGGATGGCAGCCCCCCTACCACGCGGCGCTCGCGCCGCAGGATACAACCCACATACGACAAATCGGTTGATACGTATAGCCACCTAGACTGACACCACACATGTGCTAAGTAAAGCTCCCTTCTCCGCGGAATTACGCAATGAAACGACAAACGATCCTCACTGCAATAAATATGCGTGTTCAAGAGTCTAATTTCTTAAGTAAAGCGAATTAATTTCTGGAACCTATCGGATATTCGCTTACATTGACGCTCATTGTGGATGGCTTCCGCGTACCTTTCTTTCTGCGTAGTTATCCCAATTATTTATCGTTTTGTTTTGTCTTTCAGGATTTTGCAGCAGCAACATCGAAGGCGAGTGACGGCATCTCTAGTATTTTGAGCACGTACCCGCACTTATTAAACCTTTTCACGATTTTGAATCGTCTTCACGCAGATTCGATGCACGACTAGATTTCCATGGTTACGCATCGTAAGCGGCCAACCCTGACAAACAGCTTGACAAATTTGAAGTGCACTGAGATAGAGCACGTCTGCTACGAGTGCTCGCAGGCGCGTGAGAAATGCGGCAGTCGTCCCTCTGTTTAGTTATTATCTGCGCTTCGTTATTATTACAATACGTTGCGGTTAATAACATATTGTGCATGATCGATTCCTGTATAGAGTACACGTGGCATCGTCCTGAGAACGCAACAGGAGCAAAAAGTGTGAGATGTTGTTACACGGTATTTCCTTTCCTCTGTTAAGGCTGGAAACTAAACAAACCATATAAAAGCAAAACAGGGAAAAGGTTAAACGAAAAAAAAAGAAGAGACCGAGCGGCAAGCGAAAGAGCGCAGAGGTGCTAGTTTGACGTCCTTGCTTAACTAAACGTAATTGTTGTACGCTGCTTTGATTGATCTGTTTACGTATACGCCGGCAGTTCTTTTGTCCCGTTCTCGCGTGACTCGAACTGAACAGTGAAGCCAGCGGCGCCGAGGTCGGGACTCCGCGGGTGATCTGGCTGCGCGGTCGTCATTTCGGGCCATGGAGCTGCGGCCGCGTTTGCCTGACTTGTTTGTCGCCGCCGCTGTTTGTGGAGCCGATCGAGGCTGCTTCTCGCTGCCGACGCGTGGATACGTGCGGCGAGCGGGGAACGACGCGTTCTGCGGCGGCCAGGTTTCGCGGCACGCTGGGCGATTTGCGAACTCTCGTTTCGTTGCAATGTCAACTATGCGGGGACAATCGAGGCCAGCATCGCGGCTGTCGCCGCCGCCGCCGCCGTCGTGCTGTCCTGGTATCGACGGCGCATGCGCGGGCGCGGCCCGCTCATGGAGGTTGGAAGGCGAGCAGTGCTTTTGATTGCTACAACGGCGAAGTCAAGTGGACGCGCCGTTTTGCTTTGGTTAATCCGCTCTGCCGGAGCTAGTGCAACGTTCTGGCTTACGCTGCTGGCGCGGAGCGTTTCGTGCATACACGTTCTGATGAGTGTGCCATTCACACAGTGCTGCAATACGGGACGGATGGCTTGGCATCAAGGTAAATCTACCTGATGTTTTCATTGTGCGCCGACAAATGTCAACGGTTCCCATTTCGGGTCTCATCAGGCGTGCCCGAGAGAGAGAGAGAGAGAGAGGCAAAGACAGGGAGGTTAACCAGATATTATTTCCGGTTGGCTACCTTGTACCAGGGGAGGAGCAAAGGGATGTGATAGGCGAGAGAGAGAGAAAAAGAATGAAAATAAAAAAAACTCCCCCCCCCCACACACACATACACAAGATACAGAACTGTTTCTGTGGGCATTGTCACGCAGTCTGCGAAGCTGCTCCTAGTGTTACACAGTGTCTCCATCCCATCCTATGTCACACAGTCTACAGTCACAATTTGTCACAAAGTCCGGTGTCTTTTAAATAGCACAGGGGGGCTATTCTGTACAAGTCCACCTAGTGGACTGTCCATTTCGGCCACTGCTGATTGGATGCAGCTGTACGAGAGAGGAGGAGATGAGCGGCGCTAGCCAATCAGCAGCTGCCGAAATGGACAGTCCACTAGGTGGACTCTTACAGAACAGCCCCCCAGCAGTGCCTTCATAGCGGCTCGCGCTGATGTTCACGTAGGCCAGTTTTCAAGGGTGTGGTTTTCCATTATTGGGCGCTTGTCCAGTTGGTCTAGGGTGGCTGAGAGGGCTGCTCCTTGCGACTTTGGAGGTGCGCGTTTGTTTCGGTGCACCCGCAGAAGTCACAAAGCGCGCTGTTGACCATTCCGATAAGAAGGGAGTACGCATTTGAATATCCTACTCCATGCCACGCATGCCCGAGGTGCGAGGTGCATGCATCGCGGTGCGATGCCGGTAACGCGCGCTGCCAGCGTTCTTCATCACACAAGCGTTATGAGGCGCCTGTCATCTGCTAGGACGCTGTTCTTGCTGGAAAACTAGCAGTTGTGTCGTTCCATGTCCCTTCCGTGTATTGTTAGCACTCGAAGTCAGTAGCACGAGCGCAATGTTGTAAACCTTGCTGTCGTTTTCAATGCTTCGCCTTGGAGCAAAACTGGCGCCCAACTGTTTTTATGCGAAGCATATTACGAGAGCTCAACCCAGCTCCTCAGGCGCGGCGGTGTCGCCATGAAACCACGTGACACCGTGACGTCACGACAGAGGAGAAGTGGCTTTGGCTCAACTCTTGCAAGACGGGCTGGGTGGGAATCGAACCAGGGTCTCCGGAGTGTGGGACGGAGACGCTACCACTGAGCCACGAGTACGATGCTTCAAAGCGGTACAAAAGCGCCTCTAGTGAATGCGGTGTTGCCTTAGAAACGAGCTGTTTCTAAGGCGTGCGTCTCTTGCTCAGGCGCACATTTCGTTGCCGCGCCGAACGCTGCTTTGCTCGACGCTCACCGCGTCCAATGCGGGGCGCGTAGTCGCTGCCCTGTAGCCCATTGTCTTACACCCCTTGGCGGGTCGACGGGAACGCTGTCGCGTTCCACTCTTGAAGGCGAAGCAGAGTAACGCATGAGTTGTTTCTTCGCCTAGCCGAACCAAATATAGCCAAGCAACAGCAGTTCACCAGGCTAAACAGTGGTTCAACAACTAAAATAAAGGCTAGTATGCTTCGCATCCTGGGCTTAACCTTAGCTAAGCCACAGCCATTTTTTTAAGCGACTGCCTCCCTTGCGAACCCGCCGGGCTTTCGCTGACCGTCGTTGTTGCTCCGGTTCAGCCCAATAGCTTACAAAAAAGGTATGCATATCCAACTTACACGATGAGATCTATGTAAAACAAAGGTTTCTATGCAATGCGCAACAATTTCCTTTATCTTCATGCTTGCCTTGATTCGCATGGAAATGTGTGACCATGCGACCAGTGTGTGTGAATTTGGCAAGAGGATTGCAACCAGCCTAAATGACAGCTGGAACAGCGTTCCCCTTGAATGGACATACATACATCACGGAATGACACCTGTGATCGGTAAAGGGAGAAGTACAGCATTTACTCGCTACCGTTGTTTGCGCCAGTGTAGCTGAGAAACGGGTAGACAGATACACCTGCACAGCTTCGCTGTTGTCTTGTCAAAAGCAAAAGCAGCTGCGCCGATAGCGACGACAGAAGCATGTAACATTATCTTCAGTTGAGCAACTGCGTAGGTGTATACCATAGTTCTTGCTCGGTTTCAATGCATCCAGTTCATTGAACGAATTCGAGGTCACTTTCTACAGCGAAGCTGTGTATGGCTAGGATCCCTTGATATCTTCGTCTCCGCACCCAAAAACTCAACCAATCCGCGGCAGCGGCGGCTCCGGCCATGCGGGGGAAAGCAGAAAAAGAACCAGAGAGCTGGCTTTCGTGCGTAGCGTTCGCCACAAGCGTTTCCCGGTAAAAATTACGGTTGAATAGGCTGCACTTACCTGAAAGCGGCCACTGAAGCAAACGAAGCAGCGGGTGACGTAACTACGCTTTCATATGTAAAAGAACCCGCTAAACAACTGATTTCCATTTGTATTCCGATAGCGCTATGCAAAGGCCATGCATAGCTAGGACTCTCGAAGGGCAGTGTGAACACGATGAGCGGTGACAGGAACAGCAACATCAATATGCACAACGGCGTCGTGCTGGAGCTTGGCAAGACCCAGTTCAAGGCTACGCCACTTTGGTCTATTGGATCAGGGGATACCACAGCTTCTCTGGCCAACCACCTTCACAGCTTGGATTAGAGTCCACCCTTTCTTTAAAAATGCGATTGGCATTCTTAGGACACTTCAAAGACATTTCGGTATCTATGGATCTAACCTTTTTCATACCAACTTGGGTCACTGGGGTGTTCGTGGTCTAATGCTTAGAGCATCGGACCGACTGCTGACGGAACTGTGCTCGAAACCAACCGTTAGACACACTTCGATGCGATTAGCATGCTGTGGGAACGTCACCAAGTTCGCGGAATGTATGTTTTTCTGCATGTAACCTATTTCACGCCAACCCGAGTTTATGGGCATGTGCCGCTGTTCAAAGAACCTCCTTGACACCAACTTGGATCGCTAGTTGTGTGCCCCTGGATATGTGCAGTTCTTCAATGACAAAAAAGAAAACCCTTTGAAGGGGTCATGAACCGCTCATCGGGATTGTTGAAAAAACACCATCAGCGGACAAAACACGCTCCCGTGAACATCTCAGCCAAATTTTCCACTCGTGCGCCACACGTGGAGCTCGCAAGCGGAGAGCAAAGTCACCTTTCTTTTTTTCTCAAACGCTATCTTTTCAACAGAAGCCCTCTCCCTCACTGTTTTCCGGCTGCTATATTTTGTCATATAGCAGACATACATGCATAGTATACGTGGTGTCAAGAATGGCGAGCTGCGAAACAAGATTGCCACACAGTTACGACAGGGCGACACGACGCACACCTCCCCCTCTCCGTCGCTGCAGCGGGGAGGCGTTCGAAGAAGCGGCCTTTGTGCTGGAATCCGCCGCCTTCCACCCGCCCCATCGACATTGTGGCGGAACGAGTTCGGTGTTTGAACAATGTTTCCGGAGTTCCCCAACGCGGAGCTGATTTGACACGCATGGACAAGCTGCCGCGGGAACGACGTATTTTTGTGCTTCTCACGCTTCGGAGTGGCGCAGAGCAACGAGCGACCCTCGAGCGGCACCAATAGTTCCCGGAACGGCACCCCGCCAACGCCGTCGTCGGGCATCAGAGCGCGGTTGCCTTTGTGTACGTAAACTGATCTTCAGAGCAGCTGCGAGTTGGTGATGAGTAAACGAACAGTCGCCGCGTCGTATGACCGGCGGATCGAGTGTATAAAAACTGTGGTTGTGCGAATGCTGAGACACTTCTCTTGAGCAGTCATGTTAGACTGAGTCACTTCTCTCATGCAGTCATGTTGGACTGTTACTCTTTTTCTCAAGCAGTCATGTTAGACTGATTTAATTTCTGTAAATAAACCCTTTTTCCTCGTTCTCGATGAGAAGCAGTTCTTCACTTCATCAACGATCTCAGCGTAAATAAGTTGGACGACGGCATGGGCCAGCTACCTTCGAATTCATGCCGTACTCCAATCTTGGCAAAGGACCACGGACGATGGGATTGAGCCCCCAATCCTGACAACTGGCTGACAGCGGTGAGATGGACTTTGCGACATGGTGCTGTATCTGCGGTGAGTGCTTGGTTTTTGCTTTGACTCTCTAGGCTTCATTGTGTGGTTGTTCTGTTTAGAACAGTAGGGAAGCTAGATTGTTGTGTGTTAGCTAGGTTGTGTTTACCTAGCTTGATTTAGAGAGCAGAATCAAGGCAGTAAAACAGCAGTCATGGAGTTAAGGACACTGCTGAGAGACGAGTTGTTGATTGTTGGTGAGGAACTGGGCCTAGATGTACGCAAGGAAATGCTCAAATCGGAATTATTGGAGCTAATTTCCAATCAGGCCAGTGAGGAAGATATTGAAATGGGAATGGAACTTCTCAAAAAGAGAGAGAAACGGGAAAGAGAAAGAGAAGAACGGGACCGAGAAAGAGAAGAAAGGGACAGAGAAAAGCAAGAGAGAGAGGAACGCGATAAAGATCGCGAGTTTCAGTTAAGGAAAATGCAACTTGAACTTGAAAGCAAACGTTTGGAGTTGTCTCAAGGAAGTGAAGGCGCTCTGGGACGATCAAGTGAGGCAGAATCGTACCGCATGGACAGGCTATTGAAGCCATTTGAGGTCGGCACCGACATACGCTTGTTCCTAAGCAATTTTGAAAGGACTTGCGAGAAGATGAACTTCGGCCCGAGTACATGGCCACAGCGGTTGCTGTCTATGTTGCCGTGTGAGGCGGCGGAAGTAATCGCCAGACTAAGTGTGCAGGATGCATATGATTATGCAAAAGTTAAGGCTAGTCTCCTGAAGAAATACCGCCTTTCAGCCGAAGCTTTTCCGCAAAGGTTTAGGAGCATAGGCAAGAAAGATAGCGAGGGCTATCCGGAGTTTGCATATAGCTTAAAGGCCAACCTAGTCGAGTGGCTTAAAAGCGCGGAAGCGTACGACAGCAGAGACATGATCATTGAATGCATGTGTTTAGAGCAGTTTTACAAAACCATCCCCCAAGCTGTGAAACTGTGGGTGCAAGACAGAGGTAATGTAAACACTGTGGAAAGGGCGGCTGAATTAGCCGAAGAGTACGCAACCCGCAGAAAGTTGAACGCCGAGGAGGGAAACTGGGACGGTCGAAATGGACCGCGGAAACCATTTCCGTTCAAAAAGGGTGCGCAAACTAGACGATCAGAGCCTGTAGACATGGCGGAAAAGCCCGCAGAAAAGAGCGAGGAGAAACTTAACGGAGAAACCGCACAAAAAGAACAGAAAAGAAAATTCGAATCTGTTAGACCAATTCGCTGTTACAAATGCCACAAACTGGGACATATAGCTGTAAACTGCGAGAAGTCTAGCGTAGTTTTTTCCTACATGGAGGAAAAAGATGAGAATATGGAACTTTCAAGTCCGTATCTCCACAACCTGCAAGTTAATGGAAAACCATGCCGAGTGCTAAGAGACAGTGCCGCCACGCTGGACATTGTCCATCCGTCTTACGTGATGGTAGATGACTTCACCGGAGAAATAGCATGGATAAAACAGGATGTAGAAGAACACAGCGTGTGTCTGCCCATGGCCAAAGTCAAAATCAGTGGACCATTCGGGGAGCTAGAGACTGAGGCTGCAGTTTCCAAATTTTTGTCACTGCAGTATCCCTACATCTTTTCGAATCGTTCGAATCAGTTACTGCGTGACAGAGGGCTCAAACTGGGAGAGGGCATAGTACAGGCATTGACCCGAGGCCAAGCTCGTAAGATCGCGGCGCTTTCGGCTGAAAATGCTCAAGCTCCTCCAGCGGAAGCAGAAAAGGGGATAACTTCGATACCCGAATCCGAGCTAGGCCCGAGGCACAAAAGAACAGTTGAGGAGAGCCTGCCAGCTGACCAGCTCAATGAGAGCGTAGCACTAGAGTGTCAGAGTTCTAGCCTGCAGGAAGAGCAAGCAGACGCGCTCCCAAACGAGACAGGGTCGTTATTATCACCGGCCTCAAAGAACTTTGATCAACTCTTACGCGTGGATAGAGAGTCACTGGCAGCTGAGCAAAAGAATGATGAGAGCTTAGCTAGATTACGTGACACAGCTAAAGAAGGCATTGCTAGGCGCAACGTAACGATACATGAGAGAGGAGGATTGTTGTATCGGCATTACAGAGATCGAAAGGGTAGGATTTTAGATCAGTTAGTCATACCTACTAAGTATAGGGAGGACCTTTTGAGTCTTTGTCATGGAAATGGGTGGTCCGGCCACCTAGGCATAAACAAATCAAAGGAAAGATTGCTTATGGAATACTACTGGCCTGGCTGTTTCAAAGATGTAGAAAACTTTGTAAGATCATGCGACGCCTGCCAGCGTTCTGGTAAACCAGGAGAGACTTGGAAAGCTCCACTGAAGGTAGTGCCCTTAATAACAGAGCCTTTCAGACGACTTGTAATAGACACGGTGGGGCCTCTTCCAAAAACAAAATCAGGCTACAGGTACTTGTTTACCATGCTGTGTCCGGCTACCAAGTTTCCAGAAGCAATCCCTTTGAAAGAGCTCAGCTCCACCGAAGTAGTAGACGCGCTTTTGACAGTGTTTGCACGAGTTGGGTTTCCAGCCGAAATTCAGGCAGATCAAGGGTCAGTATTCACGAGCGCACTGACTTCCACATTCTTGCAAAAGTGCGGGGTAAAGTTAATACACAGTTCTGTCTATCACCCTCAGTCAAACAGTGTAGAGAGGTGGCATTCGGTGCTTAAGCGAGTTTTGCGTGCGCTCTGTTACGAGCACAAGGAGGACTGGGAAAACTGTCTGCCGGCAACTTTGTTTGCTTTGCGAACGGTTCCACATGAGGCGACAGGGTTCTCACCAGCAGAACTAGTGTATGGGAGGACACTCCGGTCTCCACTGAGAATGTTAAGAGAGATGTGGGAGGAAAGAGGGGAGAGTCCAACCGTGGTTGAATACGTGCTAAATTTACTGGAGCGGCTAAGCGCAACCCAAGAACTAGTCGGAAAGAACATGGCACTAGCTCAAAAGAACGCCAAATTCTATTACGACAAGAATGCGAGGCTTCGTACGTTTAACGCCGGAGACCAGGTAATGATCCTCAAACCTTCAAGAAAGAACAAGCTTGAAGTTCACTGGGACGGGCCCGTTAAAGTGTTGCACAAACTTTCAGATACTAACTATGCTTTGAGAATGCCTGGTCGCCGGAAGGAAGTGAGGATATATCACTGTAATTTGATGAAGCCGTATGTAGAGCGGAGCGGAGTCGTTAACTATACCGTCGAAGAGCCGGATGGCACTAGTACCAAGTTTGACGAATATAGGGCGACCTCCAACTCTGAAATCGGCCTAGAAGAAGTAGTAGAACACTCGGTAAGCTCGCACGCTCTAAAACCAGAGCAGCTAGATGAGCTAAAAGGGGTGTTAGGGGAATATCTCGACAGATTCAGCGATCGGCCGGGTAGAACCGAACTGATAACGCATGAAATTGAGCTGACCTCTACCGAACCAGTAAGATCAAAACCTTACAGGGTGTCTCCAAGACAGAGAGAGATTATGGAGGCAGAGATACAGCGCATGCTAGAGTTGGGAGTTATTGAGCCCGCTGAGAGTGACTACACGTCACCGCTAATACTCGTAGAAACCCCTAACAAGGACCCTCGTCCGTGTGTTGACTACAGGAAGTTAAATGCGATCACTAGGGATCAGCTGCACCCGATACCCAACATTGAGGAACGAATTGAAAGAGTTTGCGCTGCTAAATACATTTCAACTATAGATCTCGTGCGGGGGTACTGGCAAGTTCCCCTTTCAGAAAGTGCCAGCCGCTATGCCGCATTCATCTCGCCTGTAGGCACTTTTCGCCCTCTCGCACTCAGCTTCGGGCTGAAGAACGCGCCGTTTAGCTTCTCTAAGTTAATGGATATTGTCCTAAAAGACTTGCAGGAGTTCGCCTTACCTTATCTTGATGATGTGGCCATTTTTTCGGACAGCTGGGAGCAACACGTATCGCACCTCAAACAGGTGTTCTCACGGTTGAGGGAAGCCGGCTTAACGATGAAAGCGGAAAAGTGTAGGTTTGGTTGTTCGCAGGTTACTTATCTGGGCCATATTGTCGGTCAGGGCATGAGACGGCCGGCTGAGCTGAAAATAACGACGATTGGAGATTTTTCTCAGCCGCGCACGAAAACGGACCTTCGTTCAATTTTGGGACTTGTGGGGTACTATCAACGGTACATTCCGAATTACTCGCAATTGGCAAGTCCATTAACAGACGCCCTCCGAAAGGGAGCACCGAGTAACGTACACTGGGATAAGGACAAAGAGAACGCTTTCCAAAGTTTGAAAACGCTATTGGTTTCTCGCCCTGTGCTTCGCGCGCCAGACTACACAAAGGAATTCATAGTTCAATGCGACGCAAGCGACAGAGGTATGGGCGTGGTACTTAGTCAGGTCGGCGACGATAACGAGGAGCATCCTATCCTCTACGCCAGCCGTAAACTAAATGTAAGAGAGGAAGCCTACAGCGCTTCAGAGAAGGAATGCGCTTGTTTGGTTTGGGCCGCCCAGAAGTTGTCGTGTTACTTGTACGAAGCGAAGTTCATCTTCGACACCGACCACTGTCCTCTGACGTGGCTCAATCAAATGTCACACAAAAACGGCCGCTTGCTCCGATGGAGCCTCACTCTCCAAGAGTACAACTTCTCCGTTAGATATAAGAAGGGAAAGTTGCATAGCAATGCGGATGGTTTGAGCAGGCTAATTTGAATTCTGCGTTTGAGGGTCCCGCCTAAATTTTAGGGTTACTAGTGTTAGCTTTTCTTTAGGCGAAGAAAATCCCCTCTCATTCAGCAGAATTCCCTCCATTAATTGCTGAATTTGTCAGCAGGAATTTGCTTCAGAAATTGGCATAGTGAAATGTAGCCTTTTTTTTTGTTTCTGCACTTATGTTGTTGTTGTTTTTTTTTTGAAGCCTAGCGAGTCTAAAGTGAGAGCCAATGCACGTCATCTCGGCGCAGAGCCGTGTTGTGGGGTTCATTTTGCAGTTGCCTGTCCTTGTTGGATGTTTTGGGGCGGTGACATCAATGCACAAGTGGTCGCTGCGAGCCAAGACATCAATCCCCCCCCTGACCAGCAGCCGTTCTCTTCCTGCCTAGCGGTTGTCAGCGCTAGACAGTCGAGACTTTCCGGGCCATGGAGGCGCTGTCAAGAATGGCGAGCTGCGAAACAAGATTGCCACACAGTTACGACAGGGCGACACGACGCACACCTCCCCCTCTCCGTCGCTGCAGCGGGGAGGCGTTCGAAGAAGCGGCCTTTGTGCTGGAATCCGCCGCCTTCCACCCGCTCCATCGACATTGTGGCGGAACGAGTTCGGTGTTTGAACAATGTTTCCGGAGTTCCCCAACGCGGAGCTGATTTGACACGCATGGACAAGCTGCCGCGGGAACGACGTATTTTTGTGCTTCTCACGCTTCGGAGTGGCGCAGAACAACGAGCGACCCTCGAGCGGCACCAATAGTTCCCGGAACGGCACCCCGCCAACGCCGTCGTCGGGCATCAGAGCGCGGTTGCCTTTGTGTACGTAAACTGATCTTCAGAGCAGCTGCGAGTTGGTGATGAGTAAACGAACAGTCGCCGCGTCGTATGACCGGCGGATCGAGTGTATAAAAACTGTGGTTGTGCGAATGCTGAGACACTTCTCTTGAGCAGTCATGTTAGACTGAGTCACTTCTCTCATGCAGTCATGTTGGACTGTTACTCTTTTTCTCAAGCAGTCATGTTAGACTGATTTAATTTCTGTAAATAAACCCTTTTTCCTCGTTCTCGATGAGAAGCAGTTCTTCACTTCATCAACGATCTCAGCGTAAATAAGTTGGACGACGGCATGGGCCAGCTACCTTCGAATTCATGCCGTACTCTAATCTTGGCAAAGGACCACGGACGATGGGATTGAGCCCCCAATCCTGACAGCGGCTACTATTGGACAATCGCTGACGACTTGTTCGTCAAATCGTCAAGAACGGCGTTTGGATCAGTGAGCTTCTTCCTACTGTTACCCAGTAATTTTGTTGACGCGTTCTCATAAACAAGCTGAAGTAAGCGAAAATCTGCGTTTCGAACTTCGATAAGAATTACGTAGTTCCGGAAGTACGACTATAGCCTACTATCGCCGAATGTTGTTTGCTAACGCTCGGCCGCGCCAGCCCGCGCAGGCATAAAACTTAAACCACACTGCTTATCAATATAGTAGGCGTCGGTTCTCGCTAATTTTTAGTGGTTTTGAACACTCCACTATTCTCTAACAGTGCGAAATTTCAGGTGAGACCAGACGTACGCTTGCAAGCGCTGCGCGCTGCTGGCCACTCCTGGCTAGACGCGTATTAAGCTATCGCGCAAAATGCGCAATTCGGATGTGGCTGCTGTCCGTCCGTCGAGCTGGTGTAAGACAAAGGTGGTGCACACCAAATAGCACGGCCAGACTGGAGCACACGAGCGCGAGCACGCACTCTAGTCCTGTGGTTTACATAGTTAGCCACTACCGTCGCATGTAGGTGTGTCTGTATAAAGGCTTTACGTCTGCAGCGTACCGTAAATACCACGGCCGCCGCGTGGTACCGCGACGAGCGCGCTCGCTCAGGACAACAGCGTGCTCGGATTGGTATCTATGGCTGGCGTGACCCAAGGCATGAGCGCCAACATTTAACGATTTGACGAACAAGACGTCTGCTCCCCGAGTTGGACACCCTCGAGGTGTGTCGCCATTACGGTTGAAGTTCGTTACATTAGGAATGCTTTCAATGCGAGTCCGGAGTTGGGCATCCATCACTTAGCCTATGTGCTCGAAGTTTGTTCAACCCGAGAGAGAGAGAGAGAGAGAGAGAGAGAGAGATGAAGAGGAAAGGCAGGGAGTCTATCTAGATATTAGTCTGCGGTTCGCTGCCCTACACTGGGGTTGGGAGATAGGGTTTATAAAGAGGACAGAGAGGAAAGAGTTAAAAAGTGCACACACATAGACACACACGCGAAGGGCGTGGTTGTGTGGTAGTCGTAGACGTAAGTGCGAAAGAAAATGTGCTAGTGCTACTCATGCCACTCGGTGCGAAAACAGCCGCGCGTAGCTGGTACCTAGTACACTGTGGCACATCAAAGGGATGAGACACCGCGAACTCAATCGTAAGCCGAGGCATAGCCTCTGAGTTAGGCGCGTCGTAGGCGCCAAAATCGAAGTGGCGGCGTGTATGTCAACATTCAAAATCAAATTTGAGATGCGCGCCACGGGTGACGTTCAGTCGGTGGAGCGTTGTCGACGCGTCTCCACTGCGCTGTAGCCTTCGCAGTGCAAAGCGCTGGAGAAGGACCGGGAGCACCGAGGAGGGGATCACAGGCGATCTCTGGTTGCCAATAACTTCGCTCCTACTATGCGCATTGAAGTACTTTTTGCAGCGCAGTATTTCTGAAATGGTGTGTTTTAACGTAAAATGCGTTTCTCGACTGCGATAAGAAATGGTTCAGGGTCCCCTTAATATATATATATATGTATATATATATATATATATATATATATATATATATATATATATATATATATATATATATATATATATATATATACCGCTAGATGGCGCAGCGTGTCCAGAGGGAAGCGCAACAGCGGAGCCCAACTGCAGTAGGCGCCTCATACATGACGCGTTTCTGTGTTGGCAATATGGAGTTTCGCTGCATTGCTTCAATGCTAATCGCACTAACGTCGACAGTCATCCTGAAGTGGTTTATGCCGGAATGCTTCTCAGTTCGTTCGCGTTCAAACATCTCTTACTCGATCTACAAGAAGTGCCGGAACGTACAGTCGCGGATAGAATATTAAGGACCATGAAATTTATTTATTTATTTATTTATTTATAGATACTGCGATCTTTTACAAGATCTTAGCAGGGTGGGAACATACAAGTACATTCACAAAAACATACAGTTTAAGCAATCATGCCAACGCTTGAATTCGAAAATGGCAAAAGGACAAAATGCATGGAAAAAAGAGCAAATAAAGTATGTGCGGTTGAGTCATGAGTACAGGTGCGCCTGAAAACGGGATAAAGAATTTTCTGTAACGACTTTATCAGGAAGTTTATTCCAATCAACTATTGTTCTTGTAAAATAAGAGTATTTGAAGCAGTTGTTCCAAGAATCCAAGAAAAAGCTGAATATCTCCGCAACCTCACAACGCAATCAGGTATTTGCATTTTGGACCTCGACTAGAATATGCTTAGAACGTTGTCGTGGGCAGTTTTACTGGTTACTGCTACAGGCTGCTCGGGGATTGAACGTTTTCGGAGATCCCGTGGTGCATTTTATTCTGTCCGCGACTGTACGTATGTGGACTTTCTTCCACAAACGCGGCAGCGCATGGGTGGCCGTTGCACTTTCGCCTCTTGTTTTCGTCAAGGCGAATCCTCGAAGGCGCGAAGTAGGCCGCTGCTTTACATGTATCCCTACATGGCTGGCAAAACAAGACGACCTTTTCGATAGCGTTCGCTTGCTGCACTTTGCGTTCTGCCGTCTTGTTTACACGTGCAACGCAGGCGCTTCGAATGTAAATTCCTTCTGCATTTGACTTCTGGCGACGACTTCCCGTGTTTTATGCGAAGCATATTACGAGAGCTCAACCCAGCTCCTCAGGCGCGGCGGTGTCGCCATGAAACCACGTGACACCGTGACGTCACGACAGAGGAGAAGTGGCTTTGGCTCAACTCTTGCAAGACGGGCTGGGTGGGAATCGAACCAGGGTCTCCGGAGTGTGGGACGAAGACGCTACCACTGAGCCACGAGTACGATGCTTCAAAGCGGTACAAAAGCGCCTCTAGTGAATGCGGTGTTGCCTTAGAAACGAGCTGTTTCTAAGGCGTGCGTCTCTTGCTCAGGCGCACATTTCGTTGCCGCGCCGAATGCTGCTTTGCTCGACGCTCCCCGCGTCCAATGCGGGGCGCGTAGTCGCTGCCCGTAGCCCATTGTCTTACACCCCTTGGCGGGTCGACGGGAACGCTGTCGCGTTCCACTCTTGAAGGCGAAGCAGTAATGCATGAGTTGTTTCTTCGTCTAGCCGAACCAAATATAGCCAAGCAACAGCAGTTCACCAGGCTAAACAGTGGTTCAACAACTAAAATAAAGGCTAGTATGCTTCGCATCCTGGGCTTAACCTTACCTAAGCCACAGCCATTTTTTTAACAATCTTTCTGCCCGCAGCGATTCGAAACCTACACAACATGAAAAATTATTTGAAATGCCAGGCGCACTCGAGCAAGACATGGATCAATAAGGTCGCAAAAGGAAAAAGATGATGCCCGCGTGCTGCAGGCATGGTAGCTTTTGCCAATTAGTGACCCTCTTTAGTGACACCATGCACGTGTTTATTTTTCATCGGAAGAAGCCAACGAAGAAGCACTTTGGAGCAGCGGCTTTGTAGTAGACGCGTATGGTAAGTGGATTCTGCGGAAGCCAGCAAGGTAAAGGAAGGTTAGAGCAAGGAAAAGTTGTCACCCAGTCGACTGCAGCATGAAGCTATAAGGGAAATCCAATAGGGGCTCCAGACACAAAGCTTCGCAGTCGAAGTAGCGTTTGTCCTGGTTTGGGGATTCGAACCTCGTGCCAACGATTTTCCGGGCCGGTCGCTCTACGATCTCAGCTAACCAGGAGGCTAGCAGTTCGCACAGCGAAGTTGATATTAACCAACTCGAAGCAGAGAAAGAGAGATCATGCTCAATCGGTACCGCAGAAGAACGCAACGTGGTACTTGTAAGACATCACACTGCGTTACTCCAAAAGAAAGCAGAAAGATTGGCGCAAGTTTTTGGCGTGATCCTGTGGCTGATCAGGCCCTGCACTAAGGTATATCAACAAATATAGCCGCTCATCGTATACCTCTTATGACCAGTGTTTTCGTTATAGTTAACTTTTCATCAACTCCAATTTATCTCAGACTGCGTTAGCCGGGGCGTTATGCTTCAAGGTTGGAATAACTTCACATTTACTGCATTTGCACAGCCGTATGAGAAATGTTGATGTTTTGTCTTAAGTAACACTCAGGGTTATGATGCATGTGACAGCAGGTCCTGCTATGAGCCATCAAATAGAGAGAGAGAGAGAGAAACTTCATTAGTTAATGACTCTTAATCGGAGTCGTCGCTGTCGGAGCACACTTGAGTCCGAGGTCTTGGTGGCGAAGTCCACTCGTCTGGACCTACTGATGCATTTGATGTGGGCTACCAGTAGTGGCAATAGTGTAAGGCGGGTCTCTTAACAGTGTCCAGTGGGACAACGTAGACCTTCTCGTGAATCCTTGTGGTAAAAGGTACAGTACCGCAAGAAATAAACACACGACATTCGGCCAACGCGGCGCCGAAGTGCACCTAACTTCGCGCAGTCCGCTTTGTAAAGTCTGGTCAAAGAAATCCCTGGTTGGCCACGACCAATGTGGTCCAAGGTCGGGCCGCACAACTTGCTCCTATCGGAAAATCACGGAGGAAAGAAAACGTTTTACTCACAGCCAAGCTGCAGAAATCCAGCGGCGCCTGGCAAATCATCCGGGCGAACATGAAAGAAAGCAAACCGAGGACAAAGTTAATGGTGCCCCAAACACTCGGAGCATTCACTCGGTCACATCAGCGCACGACAAGAAGCCCTAGTATGTTATGCGGAAAAGCTTACACAACAGCGCTGTAAGAGAGAGAGAGAGACAAAGAGGAGGAAAGACAGGGAGGTTAACGAGTGTAAGTACCGGCTGGCTACCCTGTGCTGGGGAAAGGGGTAAAGAGAATACAAGGAGAAAGAAAAAGAGGAGAAAAAAAAAGGAAATTCACGCAGTAACGCGATATTACGCTATAGAACACTCAAAGGCGATCGCACAATTCGCACGTCCTTAAAAACTTCAGCAAAGCCCTTAAGGCCTTGAGTGCCGAAGCCCGTCTGGACCAGTGTCCTAGAGCTTTCTCCTCTGTAAAGGGGCGATTGTCCAGTTTTTCGAGCGCGGTTACGAGCACTGTTCTTGGCAACACAGCGCTGTAAAGCCTTCGCTTACACCAAGCCCGAAAAATCCCAGCGCTAGGCTTTGTATGAGAGCACGTGATTTGTCGCTTGCCAGGGAATTTTATTAACGCTCATGGCCTTTCGATGCAGTAGGCCTATGGCAAGTGTCAGGCATGTGAGTGATATGCCCCTTGTTTGTTTGTCAATAAAACTGAGAATGCCGGCGCCTTGCGGCAGCGGTCACGGGCGTACTGAACGGCAGGTACTGATTCTGCCGCTCCGATTTTGTTTGTGTAGGCCAGTTCCGCAGCCGATCATTCTGTGCTTGTTTCACGACGAGACTTTTTTTCTTTCTTTCCTTCTTAAGTAGGTGCTCTTCTTCCTGGTTGCGCTTTCTAATGCACACAAGAAAATGCCTCCGAAAGCTTCTTTTTCGACATGTTGGACGTTCACATGCTTTCCTGCTGGCCTTCGGTTGTGGGCTTAAGCTGCAAAAGGGTTTGGATCTGGTATCTTTAGTTTCCCGTGCGGCCACATGATAGCTCACCTTCCTCTTCTCGCTCTTATATTTGCTTGGTAAATTCGAACCATTTTCAATCAATTTTTTGTACTTCGATTCACGTAGGCATAGCATTTACCGCTTTAAGCTTGAAATTTCACTTCAGCTGTAAGCTTGCGAGCCACAGGCGAGCCACTGGCGTCTTAAACGCCTAATTTTCGTTTATCGCAGATTGTTTCACAATTCATAAATACTCATGTTTGTCATGGTGCTCACGAAAGGTATTGATATCATACATTCTCGACTAGGCCTCCGGCACCACGACACACTTGGCCCCATATAACGCCAAAGAGCATATGTCAGATGATATTGAAACACGCAAGCACGCACATATCTTCTTCTATTTAACAATGTGTATTTTTCTACGCGTCAGGAACTGAATACATTTAAACTGCGCGTAGCATAGGGATTAATTAAAGAAGTGGCCCACCCAATCGAACTTACAATAGAAATACCAAAGATACATAGAAATAAGAAAATCGAGCTAACTTCGACTAAGGAAAACCGAGAAATTTCAAGAAAAGACTAGCATGTAGGAATGGTGTGCATGTGTAATCGGTAGTGAACAAAAAATAATGGTACAGCTACTTTCTTCGGCTGGTGCGTTTTTTTCTTCTTTCCTTTATCTTTCTGTCTTCCTTTTCCAGTCCCCCTTTCCCAGTGCAGGATAGCAAACTGGGTATCTATCTTCCGGTCAACCTCCCTGCCTTTCCTATCTAATCTCTCTCTCTCTCTCTCTCTCTCGTCAGCGCATGCTCCGCATGTGGATGCATGTTGGTGCGCGAAATTCCAAGAATAAAGAGAAGGAGACGCTGCCATTTGAAACTGTGAACTCATTTTGTAAATTGGCCAGAAGACGTTCGTTTTCCTCTGACGTTCTCAACGCCAGCGAGACGCGCAAGTGCTTATTCGACGAGCGAACGGAATACATCGGCTACGTGTAGCCACGAAACACCTCTGATTGCGCGGTGCTTTAGTAATTTAACACTTCGAGGCATTTTGTCGCCCAGCGATGATCACCCACGATGACTCGTAAAGTAATTTTCTGACCGTGGGACAACACTGCGGGTCAACCCAGCCACAGCTGTCCTAGCGCGGAGTCTTGCGGAAATAAATAAATAAATAAATAAATAAATAAATAAATAAATAAATAAATAAATAAATAAATAAATAAATAAATAAATAAATGTGTCTATTTATGAATCGGTGAAACAAAGAGACGGTCCAGAAACGACCTAACCAGCCCGCCAATGAATGGGTTACCGATTGAATAAATTATTCAGTCACCTTGACCAATGTTGTGCCATTACCACCAGCCCGGATTCCGAATCGACAAGATAACGAATCGATGCTGTGAACGCCCTTTGGACAAACCCGGGGCTGCGCCGAAAGGCACAGCGCCCTAATTCTCCCTTGCCAAGTCAAGATGCTGAGCCGTCAGGCAGCGGAGTCCTGCGGAGAAGCATCGGCGAGCGACATGTCCAAACGTGCAACCAAGTGCCAGACAGCCCGGCGCCGTACCTCCCTTTGCCTGGAGGTCACCGCGCCCGCCAACTTTGAACCGGGGGGCCAGCGCGGTCGCTTGTTGGACCTCTCGGACGACCGTCGAGTGCTGGCTTGGAACGCGCTTGGCTTGGCTTGGAACGCGAGGTCAGCACGGCGACCTTCGCAACGGTCAAGTCCGAGGTGACGGCCACCACGTACGACGAAATGTGGTTCGCTGGCGCCGCTTCGTGAGCACCGTGACGATAGCGGCGTTCGGTACGCCCTACGCGCTGCTATCGGCATGTTGGCATGCCAACATCTGCAAAGAAGAACGCGCAACATTGAAGCGAGGGGACCAGATAGAGAGCGATTGGTTATTCCTTTATTCGCCTTCGACATGCAGCCCTGCACTTTGTGCGCTTCGTGAGCTGATAAATTCGCAAAACCAAGTGCCGCGAACAAAAAAAAAAAGAAAGATGAAAAGAAAGGAAAACGAAAAAAAAAAGGAGAACGAGGGACAGAGACAGACAAGAGAGAGAGAGAGAGAGAGGGGAACGTGCAAGAATAACGGCTAAACAAAAAGGTCCCGATAAAGAGCAAACATCCAGTCCTCCCCGTGTCAATCCTCGATACGGAGACGGCGGCGTACGTGGCGTGTTGAGCAGTGCAGTATGCAAACGACATTGTAATACAGCCGCAGATAAACACCTGCAGCCGAGCCCAGATATGATTCGCGGCTGCAT
Organism: Dermacentor albipictus; assembly: GCF_038994185.2. Lineage (NCBI taxonomy): Eukaryota > Metazoa > Arthropoda > Arachnida > Ixodida > Ixodidae > Dermacentor > Dermacentor albipictus. The sequence continues at coordinate 57,095,312 of NC_091826.1, read as the reverse complement.
CCTTGGCGCACGAAACACCGCGTGGGCTTCGATAAGGAGCCGACGCGATAAGGAAAGACACGGCGGCAAAGCGTTGCGATTCCCGTCTGATTAGGCATGCACGGACGTGTGAGACAGAAATGAAGCAGGGTGGTGACGAACAAACGATTCGCCGATTGGCCGAGTTTTTCACAGGCGCAGAGGGAAAGGCCACGCGGGCGAAAGGCAAAAAATACCTAAGGCGGCTATACCGCTTCGAAGCAGCAGGGGGAAACAATAAAGGAAAATTTAATTAAAATTATGGGGGCTTTACGTGGCAAAACCACTTTCTGATTATGAGGCACGCCGTAGTGGAGGGCTCCGGAAATTTCGACCACCTGGGGTTCTTTAACGTGCACCCAAATCTAAGTACACGGGTGTTTTCGCATTTCGACCCCATCGAAATGCGGCCGCCGTGGCCGGGATTCGATCCCTAGACCTCGTGCTCTTGAAAGTAACGTCCTCAGGCGGCTAAGCAATTTCGTAAGCGTTTCGTGTTCAACGCACGAGCACACACGAACACGTACACACTTCAGTAATTAAGTGAGAGCATGGACAGACGCCACTGACACACCGAGAAGTTAGGTTCAAATTGGTGCTTTCTCCAGGGGGCTCCGGGAACCGCAAACACGGGAACAATCGCCAGTTGGAGGTAGACCTATCCTTTTCCGATTCAGTTCAAAACTAATAAGAACGTTAACTGACAAGCAAGAAAGAGCAGCAGTGTTGGTGAAAAGAAAAGTATGGTGAAGGTGAATACGGAATCATGACGGAAATGGGTAACTTTAGGAGATAAAACAGATATGTGGAATGGCGGATTAGGATATGGTAACACGTGAATAGTTAGGACCAGCTGGGTTCCTGGTTGTCGCTGCCCCCACTCAAGGTAAAGAGCATTATTATTATTATTATTATTATTATTATTATTATTATTATTATTATTATTATTATTATTATTATAAAAATAATAAATGCTCTCATTAGATGACTGCTGAACTGATATGAATGAAATTGGTTACATTTGGGGAAGGAAAGTTAAGTTCTAGGATATGCAGAGGCAAAATTTTGATTTGGTTTAATTGAATGCTTTACAATATCCGCGAAAATTAAAAAAAAGAGTAAAAATACAAAGGATGTTTGCAAATCTGTAACCCTGCACTAAACTCAATGCCGCATTTCTGTAAGCTGCATCTGTTAGAGCACCTAAAGCCTACGAAATGGATGCATAAATGTACAGATAAAAAATGGTAAGAGTACTTACGATGGCATTGCGAAAGTCCTATTAACCAATTTGTAGTATATATTGCCGAGAGGTATATAGCACGGTATTATTTTTTCCGCTTGAGACGAATTATTGCGTGGAGTTTAGAGAATTGCCACATCCTCGCTTACCTTTTCGTTGCTTAGTTACAAAGTTGAAATCCTCATTCTTCAGTCTTTCAAAAGTTTACGAATTTCCGGAATTTGTAGTAGACATTTATGGCGTGAAGCGAAAATACTCACGACAAAGTTACTAGATTTTCACTTCCTTAAACACAAGAAAAAAAAAACTTCAGTCACAGCGTTGCCCACCCATTCCCGCAAGGCGGCGCAAAACCACGTGTCTATCGCGATTCGCAACCATGGTAACGCGGCGGCGCAGGTGGCGTGATTTCGTAACCTGGAGCAATGTAGGTGGCGTCCGAATCCAGCTTCTTGGGAGTTACGGAAACTAATCTCGAAGGCAACGCTTCTGTGGACTGAACGCGCCGGAAGCACATTGCAAAAGTAGGAAACACGTCATAGCCGCCACGTTTTATATACTGAGAGAGTTCTGAATAGCATTCCGGATACTTTTTTTTGCGTTTACTCGGACCCGATAAGTGGACTGCGCCTATCACCATCTCTTGTTCGCAAAGCAGACAGCATTATGCGCTGTTTGCGTGCGATGTTTCCTGCACAACGTTACGGTTTGTTGCCAGGAGAAAAAGCCGCGCTGGCAGGCGGCCGCCTGTATATAGCCATCCAATCACAACATCGCTTCGTTACTCCTTCCCCTCTGACGTCACGCCTCGCTGACTTTGGTGGTTTGTCCTTTAGCTGCCCTTTGTATGAAATATCGACTCGAGACTTATTTTTTTCTGCATCAGACAGCCTTTAACGCAGTGTGGACAGGCCACGCTATTATACAGCACAGAAGACATGAAATTGAAACGCATGAAGCCTTGCTTACACTCCATTAAAACGAGAAAGAATAAAAGATTAGTCACAGTAACTTTTAAGGCAGGCAAAATAATTCGTTTCCGGGAATACAGCATGCGTACAAGGGATGAAATGTAGGCGCACATCAAGATAATCCTTCACAGGTAAGACAAAGAAAAGGTTGGCTGCGGCGGGAAGAATAGAACGAACCTGCATCTGGACTGACAACAACGACAAAACAAACAGAGAACTTAAAACGCAAAAAAAGTTGCGTCACATGGGCAGTATAGCACGGTGCAGTGCCGGGACAAAACGAATACAATTGAGGGCCCCGCGAACAACAACAACAAGAAAAAAAATACAGTTCCGAGAAGTAAAACAACGCTGAATACTGGGCGACTTGTTTGCGCAATCATGCTGAAACAGTTTCTATATTCGCGAACCGACGTGGAGGAGGAGCATCAGGAAGAAAGAAGGAAGGAACGCACAAAGCTCGGTGCCGACGTGAATACACAAAGCTTGCGCCACTTCGAGAGCATTACGTTATTTATATGCGCAGCAGCTGTTAAACCTTGCGTCAAGCAATAGCCAAAGAATGGGGCATTGGGCATTGTTTGCCATCCCGAAATACAGACTCCCGGTTTTTTTTTTTTGTATCACACCCATAGTCACCGATGTAACGAGAATTCAATTGGAAAGCTAGAGGAAAAAAGAAGATTCAGAAGCGTCAGTTGCGGACGTTTTCTAGAATGGCGCGCAATAATTAAAGGACACGCAGGCAACATATGTAGTTTCATAATTGGTATTTCACGGGGCAATAGGAAAAGTCATTAAGTAAAGGTACATTCACATATAGCGCTTTTGCGAAAAAAACAAGCAGATCAATGTTAACACGAACCGAGAGATGAGAGGATAGCCAGGAGGCTACCGCGAACGGGTATAGTGACGGCGACATCTGGATATTTCTGCGACAGAGTGCCGTGACGTCGTAGAGTCTGACATCGTTTGCACGAACTAGGAATTGTTTCTCATCGCTGTAATACGCAGCTTAATTTGAAAATTAGCTGTGAATACCTGTACATATCGAATCCTCACGCTTAAACATGGTTTCAGTTTCAGTTGTGTGGAATGATGTTCCGCGTAACAGGTACAGGTATTTATAACACAGGTCCGGATAAGAGTGGCTATTTCATTGAAACATAGCTCCACATATTTATTGTTATTTAAAGTTAAAGTGCGTAAGAAGTTATAACATATGTGACGTCGTTCCTTATATTTTCTGATTCACGTGGAAAGCCATTCTCATTCGAAATGGATATATATATATATATATATATATATATATATATATATATATATATATATATATATATATACGTACACTCCACGTACACTCAAGAGAGTTGACGACAGCGCCAGCCCGTGGACAAAAATAGTTGCGACTCTTCATCGACGCTTTCCGACAATTCTCGAGAAGCGTAATGCCCTCTCAGATCGAGGGGTGGCGCTGTTCTGAACTCGGTCAAGTGGAAAAAGAGCTTCCAGTCGCCGATCATTGGAGAACACGGGGGTAAGAGTCATAAGTGTCTCCGGAGCAGCACAGATGTGTTAATAGAACAGCGCGTGATGTTCGACGGCTCCATTACTTGAACAGATTAGGTGGTATGCTCAGCAAAGTCCACAAAAGGTGCGGGCAGTGCATATATATAGCCAAATAAACACTCGCGCGCTTCGAATGAAACCTTGCTGACGACGGCGGACTCGATCTCGTGACCCTGCGACAAAGTGTACGCGTGCGGGTGGTACGCGCTGAGCGTATACTTTGCCGCGCAATATTCGCGCTTGGTAATAGAGACATTTAGCTTGTCCGCTATTCCGGTAAACGGGAGCGATTTGGGCGGATTGCCGGATTTGCGGGTACGTAAACGTGAGTGGCCAGAGCGGTGCAGCCGCCTGGTGGCGTAGAGTTCAACCAGACAAACATAGAGCTAAAACTGCAGTAAGCCACTATATCCTGCTTCGCTACTCGTGCAAATTTTTGGCAGTGGCGTAATTGTGAACACAATTACGCCACTGTCGAAAATTTACACCAGCATCTAAGCAGAATATATTAATTAGCTCTGTGTTTGTATGGTTGAGCTTTGCGCCACCAGCTGGCGCCACCAATCTGGCCGCTCACGTTTAAGCCCCCGCTAATCCGGCAAACCGCCCGCGCTTGCCGGAATACCGGACACGCTAAATGTATCTGATATCCACAAGGTGTTGCGTCGCACACGTAATCCGAGATCGGTGGAATCTGCGCAGCCATTTCGGAAGCCAAAGAACAGACAATACTGTAGCATACAAGAAAGATGCAAATTGCAAACGCTATAAGCGCTACCGCTAAGCAGCTGCATGCATGCCGCACCGTGGTGCTGGCGGCGCTCCTCATAACGCCGGCGTTCTGAGGCGCCTGGTAGCTACCAGGGCGCAGTTTCTACTGCGCCACTGCAGTTGCCTGGCGCGCTGTGTCGCCGCCGACACTGTCACTCCTACATATTCTTATGGTACATTCGGCTGGTGCCTACAGCTCTCTGCACTTTTAAAGAGAAATAAAAGAAGTCGTTGTACAGTTACCAGCTGTTGTTGTGACACTCGCTACCTCGATATAATTGCGCCTGGTAGCGGTAGCGTTACCAATGTTTTTTACTAAACAAGGTAATCACTCTTATAATGGGTATCAGCTACCAATTCCACATGCAGTTCGCCACACCGGATACGATGTTTTAGACTATGACGCCTTTATCGGGCCCACTCTCGAGTACGCCGGAGGGGGTGCGATAAACGCGTCTGGGGCTAGAAACGTTGTGGTCGGCGGTGCCAGGTGCGCTTGGAATGAGTTATGAAGAACCATTACTAACAGTGGTTACCTTATTTATTCAAAATTGTTACAAACTCTACCGTTGCCGGGAATAACTATCTCAAGGTACTGGATGTTGTGACAGCAGTTGGTAAATATACGACAACTTTCCCTTTAGGAGTGTGGCACGGATTGCAACCGATGCGGAGCTCACTCTTCATCGGAGCCAGAGAAAACACGAGCGAACCGAACGTGCAGCCGGTCGCCGGAGCGATCGGAGGCCGGAAGAGGAAACACGTCATCACGTTTCCGGTTGTAGACAAACAAGGCACGCCGCCGAGAATGAAGTCCCGCCAACAGCGGAAGCTGCAGAGAACCACGCGAACAGAGCTCCACCAGTAAAGCCCCTTAAATTTCGTAAAGTAGCAACACTCTCCTCCTCCGCCTTCCTTCCTCCTCATTTCTCCTCTCTTTCACGCTCCCTCCTCGACCGTGGCGCCGCCTACATTGCTCGAGCGTAGCAACGGCACCAACATAAGCTCCTCGCCACTCCGTAGACGCTTCTCGAGCAAAAATGGCGCTGATGCACGGCGCTAGGGCCCACGTGATGCTATTAGACCAATAGCGACGCGGTGTCATCCTCGGCCAGAGCGCGCGAGGAGGAGGCGGCATTCTTCAAAGCGTGGCACTACTTTACGAAGTTTAAGGGGCTTTACCTACCAGGTCTCGGTGGCGCCCCCTTGGTCACACGTGAGGGCAACCTCCGAGCGATTTGAGCTGGAGTGAAGCGCTCCGAGGGACCAGCCGAATGTGTTCAGAGCACTCGATTTCAATCATCCCGTGTCTAATGCGCGCCCCGCCGGGGCACCCTGGAGCACTCGAAAACAACCAGTCGATTGTACTATTAGAACACTGCCTGACGAGCACGACACCGTAAACAATGCTATCACTCGCAGTTCTTCGGCTTTCAGTCGACATCGCTCGTTTCTTACTTGTTAGCTCGTTTTTAACGTACACCAAGGAGCACAAAGCATAGCGTGCCGCGCAGCGGCAATGTAAATGTCAAGCTGCATAAACAAATGTAAAAGCGAGACGTGTTTACGACTCCAGCGAGCGCGGGAAATAACAATGCGAAGCGTATGGGCATCGGCACTTCGCAGAATATGCTAATCGCGCTCCGCCGCCAACACGACATGAAGCTTTTTTCGCCCCCCCCCCCCCCCATATATATGCGTGCGCGCGAGAGCTTGTTGTGACAAAGCTCTGCGGAGTATATATTTTTGTAAACTTTCGGTCGATCTGTGGTTTTCTGTTCGCGACACAGATGTGGCAGTCGCTAACAAAGAAGGCTTTCAACTTCAAACACTTGTTTTTCGAAGCCGACTCAAGGGCACCACCGATCCAGTGTACATGGTTAATGTCGTTCCACACAGATTCTACAAAGCAAATGGAACGAATATGCAAAAAAATTGCTCGCTTACTAGTGGAATCTACGTAGAAGCAATGGCCTCCGAGATCACTAGTGCGCGCTATCTCCAAAGCCGTGCTTCCACATAAGTCCCTGTAGTCAGCGGGAGGTTCTTGCAAATTTGTCCCGCGTGATTAGTAAAATCTGGGCGCAACGACGCAATCTAGGAGGCCACAGCAGAAGGAATGTCCTCGAGCCTCGCCTCTTCCTTCATCCAGACATCTTGCCCCTTCTGCAGTTTAGGACTCTGAACATTGTTCCACGTAAGTTTAAGCAAGTGGAACATCTTAATGCCGTTGCAATTCATCATCATCATCATCATCATCATCATCATCATCTTTTATGTCCACTGCAGGACGGAGACCTCTCACTGCGATTTCCAATTGCCCCTGTCCTGCGCCAACCGATTCCAACTGGCGCCAGCGAATTTCCTAATTTTATCGCACCACCTGGCCTTCTGTCATCCTCAACCGCGCTTCCCTTCTCAGCGTCGGTTATTGAGTGTCTATTGCACAAATGACCTTAAATTCCCCCGTCTTTAGTGTGTACCTCTGCACACTACTTCCGCGACGTCTCTCCATTGCACTTTCCCTTTCTGCAGTGCTTGGTAGCCAACTGGACTCATGACTGGTTAACAGCCCTGCCTCCTTTTTTTTTAGTGGCACGAGCAACTAGTGACACCCTTGTTTCTTGCGCAGAGACCACCTGAGACGACCGGTAATGAAATTCAAAATAAATCAGGAAAAGAAATAGAAAAGCAACAGTGCAGTGCAATATCGATGGGTTTCATTATAGGTATGATATCAGAGCATAAGCTTAGCTACAAGCTGAGTTACTGAAGTGTCTGGAATAATTAGCGTTAATTAGAAATCAATGATTACCGCACGCCAAAACACAGAATCGCAGACTTTTAGGGACCCGCCACGTGAGCACGACTTTGGCGAAATATCTGGAGACCCGGAAGTAGAAAGCGGAGGAAATGACGTCACTGATGGTGTCGCACACAAGTAGGTGGCGTGATATATAACCGGCTCATTAATGGAAAATTGTTACCTCCGAGTTGGGGGCATGCGTTGAGTTCGCCTAAAGTTAACCTAATGAACTCCAACGCGGAAGTGCGAGTGCCACTGACAGACACTTCAGTCAAAGATTAGGGTCGCCTGCCATTTTTATATCTATCACTCACCCACATGTCTGCAAAGTCTTCAAAGCAGTCGAAATGCGTGGACGAACCAGCCGTTGCCATAGAATGAATCTATGTATGGTAATGGGTTAAACGTAGTCAATCTGAGCAGCTGCGAAAATACTTCTGGAGCCAGAAAAGCTATGCTCATGTATACGCACAGGAGGTGACAGTATGAGCGGGAATGCGAAATCGATTTTCAAAAAGCGTCGCACTGCTTTTCTTTCTTTGTCTTTCTTTGTCTTTTCTTCTTTCTTCTTCTTTGTTTTGCCGTTGGTAAGGAAGCTTTTTGCTCCGTTCCTACGCTTTGAATATCATCCCACGTAAGTGCCGCAAAGTAAGCGGCACATTTTGATGAATATGTACCATTTAGTTAGCGCAGTCTAAATGGAACAAAATTATAATGTCCCATTCACACAGGTGTCACATGCTGCATTTTCGAGCGAGATCGAGCCCGATTGGGATTGAATTTGTCGCTCGGTATTGGCTCCCTTGAGCAAGCTGCAGGAGGGAGTCAATCAGGGTCAAGAATTTTGGTCTGGATAGTGCTCGATCACGATCGAAAGTGGACGTGGGACACCGGTTATTAATTAACGAAAGTTTTATGCAACTATACTCAGAGCAGTATACCGTAGCATTGCAAAGAAGCTCGACGGAAGAAAGAGCCGACGGTCAAAGAGAGAGAGAAAGAGAGACGGGAGGGAGTAAAGGCAGGGAAGTTAACCAGACTGAGTCCAGTTTACTACACTACACGCGGGGATGGGACGGGGGAGTGATTAGATAGATAGATAGATAGATAGATAGATAGATAGATAGATAGATAGATAGATAGATAGATAGATAGATAGATAGATAGATAGATAGATAGATAGATAGATAGATAGATAGATAGATAGATAGATAGATAGATAGATAGATAGATAGATAGATAGATAGATAGATAGATAGATAGATAGATAGATAGATAGATAGATAGATAGATAGATAGATAGATAGATAGATAGATAGATAGATAGATAGATAGATAGATAGATAGATAGATAGATAGATAGATAGATAGATAGATAGATAGATAGATAGATAGATAGATAGATAGATAGATAGATAGATAGATAGATAGATAGATAGATAGATAGATAGATAGATAGATAGATAGATAGATAGATAGATAGATAGATAGATAGATAGATAGAACATGAGTCTATATCTCATTTTCACACGCACTAAGTTAGGTGCAGGATGTCTTCAGTCAGGCACTCAAGTCTGTTGCCTACTACAGGTAGTGAAGAGGCGCTTGAATGGCTTTCTGGGCTAATCAACTGTGAGGTCAGGCTCACAAGATCTTTGCTTCTGTGAATGGCCTATCGTCTAGTCTACTCGAGGCACACTGAGCAGTCTGAGGTTGGTTATCAAAGCGAGAGCAGTGGCACGGAACATGACTGATGGTCTCTTCACACCTGTACTCAGCGTTGACAGTCGAAGATATTCAGTTAAAAACGGTCAAAGTCCTACTCGGTAGGTAGAAGAATTTCGCAAAAATATTCCGTTTATTTAAATGGAATGGCCTTCGACAATAAATCGCAAGATACGTGGAATGGCATTTCATCTATTTGAACCAACTAATTATTAAATACACATAAAGATATTATATGCGGAACTGCGCTGCAGTGAAGCTGTCATTCTTTTTCGACACCGTATTCCCCAGAGCTGTACCTATTGACCTAAAGACTGTTGCACACCTCTTTGCTTGGAAGCATGTTTAAGTATGCGGCACATCGTTCAACGTGGTTTTTTTCGTTACGTTCTTTTTCTTCTCTTTCTCTCTTTTTAGTGTCGTATATATATAGTTAAACATCACTACTACTACTACTACTACTACTACTAGTACTACTACTACTACTACCACTAATAATATTAATAATAATAATAATAATAAAAATAATCTGCACAATTGTAACAAAAAAAGTAGCACGCGACCCTAATGTTTCACTTAGCTGTCTCTTAGTGTCACTTGCATCTCGACGTTGACGTTCTCTAGGCTAACTTTAGGCGAAGGCAACGCACGAACCAAACTCGGAGGCAACTGTTTTCCATTAATTGGCCGGCTAAATATCATGCCACCTTCTTGTGGGTGACGTCATTAGTGACTTCATTGCTTCAGCTTGCTACTTGCGGGTTTCCAGAAATTTCGCCAAAGTCGTGCTCAGGTGGCGGGTCTCTAATATCTACGATTCTATGTTTTGGTGTGCGGCAATCAGGGACTTCTAATTAATTATAATTATTCTAGACCCTTCAGTAACGCGACTTGTAACTAAAGTTGTGCACAGATATATCTATAACGAAGCCCATGCATTTTTGCACTGTACTATTTTTTCCTTTATTTTTCTGATTTATTTTTAATTTAGTCCCCGGTAGTCTCATTGATTACAAATCAATTCCAATTATTCCAGACATTTCAGTAACTCAACTTGTAACTGAACTTATGCTTTGATATCATATCTATACGATGAAACCCATGATTTTGGTACTGTGATATTTCTTAATTTTTTTTTCGAATTTAGTTCGAATTATCTCTCGGGTCATTTTAGGAGGTGAATCAGAGGTGCTGCGCAAGAAACAAGAGCGTCACTCAATGCTCGGGCCACTAAAATAATTGACTGACCATCCCGGCCCTGAGAAAGCGGATGTCCAGTGAAGCTGTTGCAAAGCCACCACTACAACTGCTGAGGGGGCTATGCCATGCGTTATTGATGGTCCGAATGCTTGTTTTGAGCTTGTTCTTTATTGAAACGCATGCTGTTATGTGTGCTGTACGGGTGATTTGAACGAATTTGTGTATACTGTTCGCTTCTCTTTGCTGAGCGCTTGTAGCATCTGACTTATACTGGAGTATGAGCCATGACATTTTTGTCTTGCTTACGGGGGTATGAACCATTGCTTACGGGGGTATGAGCCATTACATTTTTGTTTGTTTACAGGGGTATGACCCCTTACTGATGATGTGCTTGTTTTCAGCATGTTCTTTATTGAAACGCACGCTGTTATGTACGTTGTGTGTGTGATTCCAATGAATGTATGCAATGCACTGTTCGCTTCACTTTGCTGAGTGCTTGTAGCCTCTTCAATACAAGGGAGATGACCCATTGCATTTTTGCTTGCTTAGGTGGGTATGAGCCACTGCTGATGATGACAATTTCTGCTCATGGACGGACATGAAAAAATGCCGACCATCGAGATGCTATTAGCTTAGCTGTAAAATTAGGCACCTCACACTCTGCAGAGAGTACGGAAACACAAAATGTTTTTCTTTTTTCTCCTTCTTCCCTTCTGTGTGCGTGAATGGCAGTCTCATGCACAAATTTGGGCAATTTCCAAATCACACCTACCCCCCCCCCCCCCCCCCCAGCCCGCCCCCGACAACAGTGCCAATGTTAAAAGTTTATCGCGCCGCATCTTGTGATACGAAAAATCCTTTATATTGAGTGCAACCGTCCCCTTATCCGCGACACTCTCCCCACTCTCTTGGGCGTCGGCACCGCAAACAACCGCTTACGTTGGCTTCTCTCTGGCTGCCTGCATTTATGAAAAGCGTTAACTACGAAGCGCTACAGGCAGCGTCAGCGATAAGATGCTTTCCACTGCTAACACAATGGCACAATTTTTTTTCCCGCCGCTTACTGCAACCTGCAAAAATACCGCCCTCCGCACTCGTCGCGAACGCTTCCCGAGATGCCGTAATCGGCGTCGATACGGACTGCATCGCGCTGCAGGATTCCATATCGACCCGTGCCATCCTATACAAACGGCACGTGCGGACCCAATGTTCGTGTCAAGGACGTCGTTCGTTCGCCCAATGCGACCGCGTGTGTAAGCATTCTCATTATTGTTTAACGCACGGCCAAGGGCACGCAGCAATCCACATGCACATACACTGCCCGTGGCAAAACCCCGCTTCAGATTATCAACACAGAAACGCCGTTACTCGTAAGTTATTCGGGTCACCATACACGCTTAATCTCGCTTCGCACAGGTACCGCTAAGTGAGGGGAAGATATCTGCAAGAATGTCCCGCTTACCGACCGAACGTTACGTGTAACGATATTTAGAGCGCATTAACGGGTCAGGAAAGAGGAACGCTAAGTCAGCTTGGGCTGTCAACATACTCCCGAAATTCTACTTTCATTAATTCAGAAGTGAGAGGTCGATTAAGTAGAACAGAAAATGAAGGTCAGGGTTTCATTTTTTTTTTGTTTCATGCCAGACTTCTTAACCAAGCAATCTCCTGCCGTTGGAAGAGACACTTTAGTCATGCTTTAATTAACAACATAAACAAATCACTACTATTCGATTCTGGGAGTGGATGCGGTGCAATAGTGGCAACCAGGATTAACGCACATTTCCTCTGATAACCGCGCCTCTATACGCGCGCTTCAAAATGTGCTTATGGCGTTTGCAGTTTGTGGGTATTACTATGCGTTGTGCAAGGAGTGATCATTCAATGACATTTGCCTTGGCTAGTGCGTCACACGGGGGCTGCATCTTCTCTCTGCATGCGCTGAGAAATCTGCGAAAGTTAATAATAGACAAACGTAATGACTGCCATGTTTCCTTGAGAGTTGAGTGGTATTGTAACCAGTGCGTTACTGCATAATTATTACCGAAATCAGACCAAACGTAAACTGTTTCCGATGAACACAATTTAATTACGGTTTTTCGTTGGGCCTGGCTCAGCCGTTGCCACCTCCGTTGTTGTTGTTGTAGTTGCTGTCATAGTGATGATGTGTTGCCGTTGTTGTAATTGTTATCGCTGATGTCGCTGTTGTTATAGTCGTAGCTGTTGATATCGTCATCGTCGTCGTCGTTTTAATTGATGATGTAATTGTTGTGGTCGCTGTTGTATTTGCTATTGCTATCGTTGGTGTTGTTGATGTAAATAATCTTTACCGGGAAACGTATGCAGGGAGTGGTACGTGCTTCGCATTGTTATCAAGAGCGCCTTATCGTCAATTATGTGGCTCGCATGATTGTTTTGTGCTTCTTCTTTATTGAAACGAATGTTTGTTCTGTATGTTAAAAAAGGAAAAATGAGACATGCACCCAAACGTAGCAAATAGCTACACAAGAAACCCATACGGGTTCCTCGAAAGAAAAAAGCCTCGCCGTTGAAGGAAAATTCGTCCTGGTCCGGGACTCAAACCCGGGACCACCGCCTTTCCAGGGCAGCCGCTCTACCATCTGAGCTAAACAGGCACCTTACGGGTTTCGGCAGAACTACTACGTCAAACTCTTGCCTTTGCTTCGTGTTGCTGATGAATTCGACTTCGCCCTGCCATCTGCTAGCCGCCTGGTTAGCTCAGATGGTAGAGCGGCTGCCTCGGAATGGCGGTGCTCCCGGGTTCGAGTCCCGGACCAGGACGAATTTGTCGTCAACTGTGAGGCTTTTCTTTCGAGGAACCCGTTTGGGTTTCCTTTGTAGCAATTGCTCTGATTAGGTGGATGTCTCATTTTCCCTTAATTACTTCCCTCCACCTTGCGCGTTTACGTCGGTCATCAATTATGTGGCTCTGATGATTGTTTTCTGCTTGTTCTTTACTGAAACTCATGTTTGTTCCGCATGTTGTACATGTGATTCCAAAGAATGTATGCACTGTTCGCTGACTGCTTGAAATCTGTCTTGCAGGGGCACGAACCACTGCTCCAGGCCCTGCGCTGCCGTATGTTTCAACGAAACCGATTCAGATTTATTCCGGTGACAGGAGACAGGTGCCGCGCCGGTAAAGAGCGCCAAACAACGCCCACTGCCACGTCTAAAGAACACCTTTCTATTACAAGCGATCGGGGTTGGCCGGAAAGGTCTGGCTGTACGAGCAAGGCAGCGCGTTCTGTCTGGTACTGTCAATGGGATGAAAGGCACTGCATTTTTGGTTCAACTACATTTCCGATGGTGTACAGTCGACAACGTGAAGTATTCGTAAACTATTCGAAAAAATATTCGAATTTTCGAATAGTGAGTGTTGCATTCGAGAACCACATCGAAAAGTATCGATAGGATTCGAGGAAGATGAGGAGGAAAAACATTTATTGAAAAAGAAAGAAAGAAAACTACGAGCAGGTGTCTTTTTGCTTGTGCGGGAGGCTAGGCGCCCTCACAGTGCAGAGATCCTGCCGCTCTTGCTATGTCCCGGGTCCGCCGCACCAGTTGCTGCTGTTACGTTTCGCCTACGACGCGCGGTATAGCCGGCGCGGATGCAACGGACGCCGGGGCTTCGTTCAAAGCGGCGGACATTTTGGCCCGTTCGGAGCTGCCGCAACGCCTCCCCGCCAAGCTCGTCCAGGCATGTTTCAGTGCCACGTGTCTTCGTGTTTGCGCGTGTGTGTGTGTGTGTGCCCACGCTTGTCAAAGCGCGGCAGCCGGGGAGAGGAGCTCCCCAAGTGTGAAGCGAGGAGGTCTGACCGGCGCCGGCCCGGCTGATGCATCACTACACTCGTCTCAACATGTCTCTCAGCTTGTCCGTGCCCCGCTGTCACGTGTCCTCATCCCGTGACGTTCCCTCTTGCCCTCAACTCCGAGAGTATAAAAGCAGCTGCCCCCGGACGCCAGGAGAGAGGCTCCGATTTCTTCCGTTGAGTTACGTGCTCTCCCGTCTCTCCACTTCGGTCGACCTGACCGGCCGCTGTATTGCGATGCTAGAATAAACAAGTTGTTCTGTTAGCAGTCGACTCATGCTTTGCCAGGACCTTCGGATGCTTCCAGTTGTGCCCCAGGCCGCCAGGCCAACGCTACCTTTGGGGCTTGCGACCCATTTGCAACAACTCGTGCCAGCGGTGCGATTGCAACAACGGGCGTCAGCGCTGAGATTACAACAACTGATTGTCAGCGGTGGGATCGCGACAACGGAGGCCAGCAGCGAAGATATGCGGTTGACTGTTTGCTGAGCAGCACAACGACCATCCGAGAGCAGTGCAACGAGCCCTGTGTGATGACTGGTTGCCTGCAGCGGAACGACTGTGCTGAATTCTTGGCTGCAAGGTTTGGTGAGTGCGGGACTTTCTTCTTCTGAGTTTTGCCAGGCTTTTGTTAGTGTCAGAAACAGAGCTGGTAATTGTGGTTGTCGTTGCTGCCGGGTTAGTTTGCGGCAAGACAATAGTAGGCATTAGAGAAAGCAGCATTCAGAGCAGCCATGGATTTGAAGTCGTTGCGCAAACCGAAATTGCTGGAGCTTGCAAGAGAGTTGGGTCTGCATGTCTCAGACAAACTCAGAAAACCAGAACTGCTAAGGGCTATTCTTGAGTTAGACGCTGAGGATGACGAGCTGTCGGAATGCCTTGAGACCATTGAGGAGAGGGAGACGGCAAAAAGACAGGAGCGCGAACTTAAAGAGCAAAAAGAGAAACAGGAGCGCGAACTTAAAGAACAGAAAGAGAAACAGGAGCGCGACCGTCAACACGCTTTGGAAATGAAGCGTCTCGAGGTAGAGATGGAACGCGCTCGTAATGGAAGTCAGGCACGCGGTGCAGGAGAACGAGTATTGTTCAAAATGACTGACCTGATGTGGCCGTTTAAGCTTGGAGAGGACATTGGTTTGTTCCTGGTTAACTTTGAGCGAACGTGCGAGAAACAGGGGTTCTCTCGGGAAACGTGGCCACAGCGCTTGCTCACTTTGTTACCCGGCGAGGCGGCCGACGTAGTAGGCCGCTAGTAAATAGTAGGAAATAGTAGGAGCCAAGATAGCTCAGCTGAGAGCCACCGAACATCAGAATGATTTGGGTCCACACGCCATTAACCAAGTCTGCTCAGCTCTTGTGGGAGTGTTGTCCAGGAGCTCACTCGACGCACCGTTTAAGGAGCAAAGCGCCACTGATGGTGCTATGGAGCAGACCACCGTCAATTGCACTATATATATATGTATATATATATATATATATATATATATATATATATATATATATATATATATATATATATATATATATATATATATATATATATATATATATATATAATGTGTGTGTGTGTGTACTTCTCCTATTCCATCTCCAGCTCTACCACGTGACCGGCTCCTCAAACTTCGTACAAACGTTTTCCACTTGGCACTCGTAATGCTAACGCATTAAAATATATTCCATCAATATTTTATGCTTAGGGCCAGGGAAACTTGAGAAGATCGGCAACCATTGCGTTGTTCCTTGCGCTGCATCTTGAGTCTGCGTTTTCACGCGAGATTTTTTTCGTAACGCGAACCTCTTATGCCGTCGGCGCAACAGCGAAAGGTTTGTAGGTCGCGGCCGCAGTCCACAATGAAAGCAGTGACCTCGCTGGACAACGATTTCTGCCTCGCTTCTCCTCGAAATGCGATTCCAGCTCGGTCAGTTCGGCGGCGGCGGAAGCCGCAATGGCAGCTGGCGTCGCGTCGAACTGCGAAAGGAAGGGCGAGCAAACGAAACAGAAACAGAAACAAAAATTGAAGTCCGCACCGTTGGCGCAACGTCAATAAACAAAAGGGTAGGGAAGGCGGCGGCCCACGAGGACGCCAGGATTCTGCCAGCGCATGAGTCACGGCGCCGCGCGCTGGCGGTAAACAACGCGCGCCGTCGGAGGACGCCGTCGCCCAGTGGCGCCCATAAACAAACAAACGCCGCGTCCCCCGCCGCCGGCGTCGAGGAACAACAAACGCCGCTCGCGTCCGGTGAGCAAGCGTCCGCAACGACGAACGGTTGCTACCCCAGCGACGCGACCAGGCGCCTCGTAAGGCGCGATGCAATGCTCCCGTTTGTTTGTTTGTTTGTTAAATGAAGAGAAAGATAAAGCTACACATGCCGCTTCAGAACCCACGCTCCCAGGCTCAGTGCTGGCCAAGTAGTAGTGCGAGCATTAATAATAAAGGCAAGATGCACTACTACTCTTGTCCCAAACACGTGATTCGAGAGATAGGGAAAGTTTGATGAAAGCCGAAGGTGTCAGCCCTGGGGGAGGCGGGGTGGCTGTCACGTAAACATCCACCTAGTGGGCTGTCCAGTTCAGTCACCGCTGACTGCTCGTGTCCCAAACAAGTGATAAGAGAGATAGAGAAAGTTTGATGAAAGCCGAAGGTGGTCAGCCCTGGGGGAGGTGGGGTGGCTATCACGTAAACGTCCACCTAGTGGGCTGTCCATTTCAGTCACCGCTGACTGGCTGGAGGTGAACCAGCGAGAAGGAGTCTGACTGTACGCGCCTGTTTCCTCGTCGCTGGTGCCCCAGCCAAACAAATTAGCACTTCAGCAGCAGACGAGTAGGACATCTCCACTTGGTGGAAACTTACAGAACAAATCCCTTGCTATGCGCAGGGCTCGTTACTTCTGATGAGATGTTTGAAAAGAGAGTGTAACGACGCCTAAACTTCAGTACGCGCACGCTATCTTTGTCCTAAGTTAGGCAACACATAGAGATGTTGTTGAATCAGTCGAAAACCCAGCAGCTAACTTCATTTTCTCAGATTTTTTTTTTTCGTCGCTATAGTGCACTAAGAATAATAGAAAAAAAGAGTTTGGTTTGGCTCAGTGAAATCAGTTCTTTGCCACAAACTGCTCAACGTCTGTCTTTCCGTCAAAGTAAGTTACACTGATCACTTCCATTTTCATCATCTATGCAACGTGCCGTCCCGCATCAATCAGCGATTGCATGGCGGTGTCCCCTGCTGCCATGCATGAATGGTTAGTTTATCTATTGTCCGTTCTCTCACATAAATACCACACAAGTAAATTTACGCACTTACGTTACAACTGACTTAGTTCAACTGAGTACAACTGACTGAGTAACTGAATGAGGAGCATTTTGTAAATGCTTGTCTACAGATTTCGCGTTTTATCTGTAACGCTTGTTTTGTGTAAGATTATTTATTATGGGTGTATTTATGCTACTTTATTTATGACTGAAACAATGCTATCCCGTGTTTGATTGCGTGCTGTCGCACAAGTTTATGTTCGGGGCTACAGGCACACTCAAGCTACAACTTGTAGCTTTTAGCCTGCCATGTGTTTCCACTTTGTGGGGAGCTGAATAACGCCTCTTTAATTATTATTCAATTATTAATTAGTCTATTTATTTATTCATTATTTTTATTCTGATAAAAGCCAGCACCTGGAGCAACGCCCTGCTTGAAGCCGCTCTTCCGGTTAACCTCCCTGCCTTTGCCCCATATCATATTTCTCTCTCTTCAAAATGAGCGCCAACAGAATTGAAAAACAATGGGAGTAGTGAGCGGGAAATGGACCAAGTTTAGTAATAAGGCAAAATGTAGCAGTTTCGCCCGAAATGTGAAGCACCGATTGCGATACCAAATTAGTAGATAGCTGTACAAAGGAGGGATAGTAAGGTGCAATCAGTGAGTCTTTGACCATATTTTTTATTAGCCACAATATGGTGCGTGTAGGTATTTAGAAATTTGCGTACTATTCTACGTACCTTACACTATTTTTATAGCGAAGTTGTATAGCTCTACCGTTCAAAGAAAATTTCGTGTCATTGGGGTAGTAAACCAAAAAATCCCATGCGTGTGCCGATCCCGAAGATAGTGCAATGCCGGGCCGACCCGCGGTGGAGGTGAAGCAGGCGTTAAGCACTCCCCATACGTGGGCCGATCCCGAAGATAGTAAGCACTGCCCATACGTGGGCCGATCCCGATCCCTTAACGCCTGCTTCCCGGCGGAGGGGAAGCAGGCGTTAAGGGGCCCAAATACCCAGCTTCGCTGGTCATCCTTCTTCACAGAGTGGAAAGGCGCTGAGTTTTTTTTTTCACATAGTCTCCACACCGGTTCAGACATTTGTCCCATCACAGCCCTAATCTTGAAATGCCCCTGTCATTAGTCAGCGATGCACGCGGCCTCCCCGAACGCTTACTGTCATGCAAGTCTTCACGGGCTTTTGGAGGACTCAAAACACTACCACCTCACACTTCTGAAAGCGAGAAACCTTTCCCCATAGGTGGGCTGCATTTCCCTGTGGATTTCGATGGGCGTTCGTCCCTTGCACCATGGAGAACGAATCCCATTTCGTTGCTCGTACGCCGTAGACGTGTGAAGCACAACCACCACCACCACAACCACCACAACCACAACTCACAGGAGCGCCGTGCGGCGGAGGTACCAGCAGATAAGGCCGAACCGGGCCAAGAAAGATCTACCGCTGGGAATGGATATGTTAGCTTCGCATTTACAACCGTTATTAGGCCGATAAATAAATAGGGGCGAATACCGTACAAACGTGTAAACATTCACTTACTAACTAAATTAAGAAGCGCGGTGTCACACGCGAACAAGTAAACATGGAAAGATCTCACTCGATGATCGCGGAAACTCACTGTCAAAACGATGGAGTGAGGAAGTGCGGCAGCAGCAGCGAGCGAATTAGCCTTGGCGCTGCGTCTCGCTTCAACGCGAACGAAGAGTCGAAATCACCGCGCATACGAAGCTACCAGAACACGGCGCTCTTTGTCCACATCGTAGGTCGCTTTCATGATAGGGCACACCCGCGCGGGGTAAAGCCCTCCCCACCTCTACGCCCCTCCCCTACCCCGGTCCATCGCGGGCGACGAAAGACGGCGCGTTTCCTCCCCGCTTTCTTCCTTGGGCGCGTGAGACTGAGCCGTGATCGTAGGGTGACCCTCGAAAGTTTTACTCGCGCATACAGCGCACGACGCGCGCGGCGCCATGTTATTATCGTGCTTGGACTTAATACGCAACATCACGGCGACGGCAACGGCAGATATGCTCCTCAAAAATGCTATCGCAATAAAAATACGCAGGCACAGGATGGATACCGCTGGCGCATGGCAAAGGTAACCTGTGACCACCGAATGAAGCGTTGTTCTTGACGAGAGGATGAAGATGAGGAATGCAGCAATTCGATATGACCTGCAAGTATAGGTAAACTAGCTAAATGGGGATATACGCCAGTAACTAAGCTAATAGAATAAATGAACTAGTGTGTCTGATTGCTGTCACAGATTGACGGGAGGGAGCTAAAAGAAGAAAAAAATGTGCAGAATGAAATGCACGTGTTAGCACGTATGTGAAGCGAAGCCTTTGTGAAGCGGTTAATGAAATGCCTTACGTTACTAACTGTATCGCGTACAATTGTCTTTACTTTCATGCCACTTGTAATCTCGTACGTTTTTCCAATGGAGGAGGGAGTTTGTCCAGACATTTCAAGCTTCCTCTCTCTTATCTCTCTCTGTCTCCTTTCGTTGACTGGATGAGAGTAAAATCTTTCTAAGTAATTATTATGCACCAAACAGGTCACATACTTCATATCATGCAATGTTTATATTCGTTCATTTCATCGTTAATCTGACGTATCAATGCCACTTGATCGTCTTGCTGTCGCAATAACTAAGGTTGGCTTATTAACCGCTCGGGACCCTAGGACGTTGATGCTCAGTGTCCGGTAAGCGCGCCTGACCGTTCTTCTCTCATAAGAGGCGCGTTCATCTGCGAAGCCAAGTCAGCCTATGCCGAAAAGTGACCAGGACCAAGGCATCCCAGCCATGCGAGCTGTTCGCTAACCAGAAATTGTGCCTATATTGAATTCCAACAGCGAGTCCTGCAGTATAAGCACGCCAGGTATTAGTACCATTTTTAATACTATAGTTCGTACATGGATGAAGTTGAGAGTATGACGGAAGCCTGTCTCGTCGGGATGATGCATACTTAAAAGGAAGAGGTCTGGACACCGAACAAAAGTGGTTTAAAAGAGTTATTTACGTTTCGCCATGAACAAGGCTCCCGTGGGGGAGCCGAAACGTAAATAACTCTTTTAAACCATTTTTGGTCAGTGTCCAGACCTCTTCCTTTTAAATTCGTACATGTGTACTTCAGCTCAGAATGTGGTTTTGGCACGTAAAACCCCATAATTTGGTTCAGGTTTGAGTTTGTTATGTGTTGTTATGTGTTCTGTTATGCAGCTATGTGTACAAATACATCAGTAGTCTCATTTGCAAGACTCTCCAATTACGTGCGTTATCTACTTTTGCGTAGTTTCACTCGTTCACAGAACTGTGCGCGTGCGTATTTTTACTCCCTTCTGTGCCTGTCTTCACTCCTGTGCAGAACCTCGTAAATGTTCATATTTGACTGTCTCCAGCGTTCCTCGGTGTTCTTGCGTGTTCTCAGTTTTCCTTGTCCGGCGTGGCGGAGAAGCCGACGCTAATAAAGACACTAGACTCACCTTTAATTTCATATGAATAATAACAATAATAATTAAAAAATACAATGTCTTGTCGCTTCTGACGACAGCACGAGGACTCTATAGCGTCAACCCATTCGTTTATTGGTGATTTCCTAGCCACTCTCTCTCTCTCTCTCTCTCTCTCTCTCTCTCCGTTTCAACGCTTCTAGGCAGCGCCATATGAAATTAATCTTTGGGAGCAGCGAAGACCCGTTGTAACGGAGTGGCTGCCTTTTCTCAAGGTGAACATCCTAGTTGACCTCTGCGAGAAAAAAAGAAAGCAAAATGGATTGTCTGTGCATAACAAGTACAGATTTTCTCATCATTATCCCCGCCATCATCGTCGTCATCCCACCAGGTACAACCAGCGCCCACTGCAGGACGAAGGTTTCTCGATTATCTTCAGTTACCCATAACTGACGGCAAAACATCGTGGGATGCCGGTTCCTCGAAAGAAAAAAAAAGCCAACTTCAGCTCAGTTTTAGTTTCTCCCTAGTAAAACAATCTAGTGCTATTTTGGCTGAGTACACTATCGAGTAGATATTGCACATCAGAAATGAGGGCTGTGTGCCCGAGACCAGGAATCATACAGCTTCTTCTTTAGACGTAAGCTTCTGACACTGACTGTAAAGGTGAGCAAGTTTTCAGGAGCTTTGCTATAAACGGTATAAAATAGCTGTGGATTTAGCCTCTGAACTTATGGCCCAACGCATCTTTAACAACCTATAGATATATTTTTTTGCTTTATGTGCTGTTCGCGTTCACTTCAGGCAAAAAAAAAGAAAAAAGAATTATAATGGTGTAGAACTCTGAAAACAAAAACGAGGCGAATTTGATTAGCACGAGGCGGCAGGCAAGCTACGTTGCGGGCTCTAATAGCGAGAGATCGTGCCTATGAGTCACTACCGCCTGTTCTTTGTAGGGCGCGCTTTCACCTATGGAGGAGAGGAGAAAGGAAAGCGACAATGCGAGGCTGCTAACAAAAAAAAAAGGAAAGAAACAAATTGGACATTCGCAAAGTATAAGCGACGGCGAGGTGTAACGTTGCGCTGAAGCTCCCTCCTTACACGGCGTAATAAGGACACGCGAGGGCGACGCTTTAGCGCGATACATCACGCGAGGTAACTTTTCTGCGGCGGCCACTCGGCGTCGCTCATCGCTGACGTAACGGTTAGCGTAACGAGCAGCGGCGCCAGCTGCGTTGCAGGCGTCGTCGTCGCTCCTCAACGGCGCACGAGATGAGATCGAAGGAAAAAGCGTCAGCTATCGGTGTTAGCTTTGAAGCCTGGTGCACGCGGACCTGTATGTGCCACCACGGGCGCTCGCTCGATCAAAATGCACGCTCTCCGTTTTCATCAGCAGCAGATAGCAGTCTTCGCTGCACTGCAGAGCCGATTGAGCGGAGTAAGAGGGCGCGTCCACTACGCTTCCTCCTCCTCCTCCTTTTTTTTTTTTTTTTTGCAGCCAAACGTACAGTCTTGGTCAAAAAACTTGAACCCGCTGTGAACGGCCGGGAGCGGCTGCGCTCCGCTATCGCGGCGCTGTCGCCGCCGACGCGCGCCGGTGCTCGCTTGCGCCGAGGTTAAAGAGGGCGAGGGAAGCATGTCTCTCACTCTCAAGCAACCATTGATAACAGGGCTCGCTGAAAAACTAGTGCAGTGGTAGTTCTGCCATCTGCGAGGTCGTCTTGCGGCCGCCGTGGTACGGCGCTTCGTGCGAGTAAATGCACTTGCCTAGGAAAAACTGCCCGGCTTCCATGCAGCGCGTTATACTATAGAAACTGTCCTAATCATCGAAATTACCTATTACAATTTTATACTACACATTCGAAGGCGAGAGCCTTAGCCATGTGCTATTAGATAAACATTTTGAATGTGTTTCTGTGTGCGATGAAAACAAAAGATAAAATATAAACTGACATCTCTATGCTGTCTAGCGTTTTTACAGGTTTTATTGTACTATGCGGGCGATTCATTCACCGTTCGTTTAGAAAAGACCAGAAGCAGTAATTTCAACTACAGAGACTCTCTTCGGAAAGGGCTTGTAATCACCGTTACAATACTTCAAATACGTTGACCGCACTTCTCTAAGGAACGACCACACGAGGGCGTTTGGCGTTGAAGTTATTTAATTAAAACCACAGTGAGATATGAAAAACTTGCGGGACTACAAGACGTTTGCCCTGCCTGAGTAGCTGATTGAATTAGACCCTTTCCCTCGGCATTTCGGAAAGGGCCCACTACCTCGCCTTTTTTTATATCTTCCTGCATACTGCCTCATTGTCGTTAGGGCTCACTTTCATGCACACGTGAGGCCAATGTAAGTTCATCCTGTTTGCAATGGGCATCACGCGTTTGAATCGCGTAAAGTAGACCCGGGCCACGTGATTATAGGATTCTCGTGTAGTGAAGGCGTCACACCGGCGGTGCTGTCGCTGTCACGGGCTCACTGGAAAGACTATTTTGGGCATAGTTTACTGAGGTATCGTTCGTCTCTACAAGAAAGGGCTTCACATGCAGTTTTAAGAAAATGGGTTATACGTAGCGTCCTTTCAACCAGAGATCTTGGCTACTTTACAGTCAAACACATGGACAAGCTGCAATTGTTCAGGGCAACCACAGACCAAGCCACACTCAATGCCTTCAGGGCGTGTTCCCCCTTGTGATTTCGTCGAGAGATGCAGGTGCCACCGCCATCCTGAAGCTTATGCTTTCTTGATTAATTTTCTACTTGTGAAATTCATGATTACAAATACGACATGCCATTGTGACACATTAATTAATATATCACTCAGCTGCAGAAGTTAGTTCTTAACTACGATCCTCGCAAAGTACCCGTGTTCGAGCATGCGCAGTAATATTCATAGCGTTGGTCCTTTAATTTGGCCCCAGGAAACATTAACTGATGATTCCGACACTCGGAATTTCGAAATTTGTGAGTATCACGTTTGACAGCGGTCGCCAGAGACCCGCGCCCGCTCATCCAGCATACGCTGCAGACGGCATGCTAGCCAGTCGGTGGCTTCCACTTCGCCACCGCCGCGTGGAAGCCGCGCTGGTCGCACTAGTTTTTCACGAGCGTTGTTATCAAACGAGGCTTGAGAGCAAGAGTCATGCTTCCCTCGCCCTCTTTATCCTCGGCGCAAGCGAGCAGCAGCGCGCGCCGGCGCTGGCAGCGCCACGATAGCCGAGCGCAACTGCTCCCCGGCCGTTCACAGCGGCTTCAAATTTTTTGACCAAGACTGTACATCTCGTCTCTCGCGTCTCTGGAGACCCTCCTCGCGTAGACTGCGCATGCGCGTCGATACCGTGACATCATGACGGCGCGGATACGCTTCGTCCGCCCGCATAATTGCTGTCGGAGTAAAATCGTCTGGTTGGCTATCCTATTGTGAAGACATAGGAAGAGAAGGATGAGAGATAAACGGGATGGAAAGACGCGGTGAATTAGCGCAAGCGCGATGACTTCGCGACGCATGCAGTCAAAAGGACATTCACAAAGTCGCCTAAACGAAGCCCAAAAGTGTCTACATTGCCCTGCGGGTCGATGGGCAATGGGGACGGTGTTCCAAAGCTTCCGCACGGATGGTGGCCGATGGTCCAGTTGCCTCAGTGCGTTGGACAGTGGCAGTACTTGTGAGTCAAACCGAGGGCGTTGGCGGAATGAATGCTCGATGTTCTTCTCTTCGCAGATGCGGGCATCCCACGCTGCACTGTCGGTGATTCAAAGTTAGGGTAGCGCGAGCCTTCGTGACAGGAGTTGTGAAACTGCGAATGGTTTGAACTGCGCCACCTTCCATGGTGGCGCAGTTGCTTTGGCGTTGTGCTGCTATGCCTGAGGGTGCTCGATGAAATCCCGGCCGCGGCGGCCGCCTCCCAACGGGCACAACATGCAAAACAACTCTCGTGTGCCGTGCATCGAATGCCCAGAAAAGAACCCCAGGTGGTCAAAATTAATCCGGGGTCTCCCACTGTGGCGTGTCTGATAATCAGATCGTGGTTCTGGCACGTCAAACCCCATAATTCATCGTGCATTTTTCTTTTCTTTCTCTTTAATAGGTGTCCGTGTCGAAGAGGTGTCCCTTCTGTGCGCAACGCGTTCTAATCACCGCACCGTGGATGTCGGGACACTGGGCACCAGCGAAGCGACGACCGAAGCGAAATTTCGCTCGACGCAACCGCCTCAGCGGCACTGTTGTCGCGTCCTTCCGGCGCGACGTGTAACTGAACTTTCCTGCAAGCAACCCTATATATACCCGTGCGTATATACATATAGCGTGCGTATATCCCAGCACGCCCACGGGCCTTGGCGGGCGGTTACGGCCGGTCCCAGCCGGTTGGGTTTGTTGACGCCACGCAGCCCGCCGGGCGTCCTTTCTTTCATGGCCCGCCAGCAGCACCACAGACTCCTCCTCCACCTCCTACTCTGCCCCCTTTCCGGCCACGAGCTACTCTCTGGCAGCGCACAAACGCGGCACAAACACGCGCGTGCATACGCGCCGCCGTAAACAATGCGCCGCGTGCACGACCCAGAACGACGATCGCGCCAAGTTACTCTCGGCGCGTGCGCGTCGCACTGCACGGAGCTGACGTACGCCGATAGAAGGGTCTGGCAGTTCGGTGTCGAAGCCACGCAAGGATTCCTTTCGCCCGATTCCATTCCTTTCTTATCATTCCACCGTTAGCGACCGGCCGATGCCGGTGATAACAGGCGGGCGGAGCACCGCTCCGAAACCTGGCACAGCGCCAGAAAGAATAAGCATTCGAATAGAATCACTTCGTTATCGCGAACAACAATGGCATTGGAATAGAATCGCTGGAATAGGGCGGCCAATAAACGGTGCACGATAAGAAGGGAACGGAATCGAGCACCAGAAATAGTTTCGATATACCGCGGCCCATGAGTATAGGTGTGGTTACACGAACGTGACAGAAACGGCTTGTCCCATGTTTACCGTAGCCAAAGAAGGTCAAGAGACGGGTTCAAGTGACACGTCTTTACAATGCACCACGTTCCAAGCCTGTAGATGAGAGTTGAGTCAGGCCGGACACACATATGCATGCCCCAACCGTCACCAACCCTAAAGTGGTGAGCACTGGGTGATCGCAGAAGGCCCGGCTGCAGCCACAATGCATCACAAGGACTCCCGCTTTCATGTGATACAGACGTGCTCACGGAGTGCCCAGTGTCCCCAGCACCCACCGATGGCGTAAAAGGTGTCCGCCACGACGCAGTTCGGGTGTTGCGTTGTCAATCGCTAAGCACTGCACATGAACTCCAGCTTGCCACCTCTGTGCTCAGCTGCAAACCGCCAATGACCCTACGTAGGACTCGGGTGTGACCTGGTCAACGAAGCTTGTCGCCGCAGGCCTAGTCGTTGCATGATCCTTGACAAATCCACTAACGCAATATAGAAAGCACACCGAAGAACACCGTCCAGCAAATCTATAGGAACTGTGTTCCTTATCCAATCCATCATATAGCTATTCTTTGATTCTTTGTACGGTTCAGCTTGATTGTGCGTCGTCTCGTTCCCCTCTTTCTCTCTTTTCTTTTGATCCGTGTGTTTGCATATACAGTGATCCTACAATATTCTCTCCGGTCGAGAACCTTACTCTGCAATACTTCCATCACGATGTGACGTAATTAAGCGCAGTGGCGACACCTCACATAGCGACGCGCATCACCCTGGCGTCGGGACAACTTCGCTGCCCGCTCCTTTATTACATAATATAGCAAGGGTACTTCAAAATAGGGAGAATGCAGATCATGTCACTCGATACCTCGAGAGAAAGGTGCCAGAGAAGTATTAATATGCCTAAGCGAACCTATTACCTAACATAACCTAGCCTCGGTCTGACTGGACGGATAAACAAATGAAATCCGTACTGGTTATCAGGAAGCATTCCCTTTTGCGCTGGTACGTCTAGGAGGGCTTCGCACCTGACTCTTGCATATTTCTTTTGACCGATGAGCTCTACACGAGTTTTTTGTGAACCTGTCAACTGCGAAGGTCATGACCTCGGCGCCGCGCAAGGGCAATATACTGAACGGCATCCTGGACGAGAAAGCCCAACTGTACGCAGCGCCATTATGTGCATATAGCTGCCGCCTCGGCTCAAAAGATACAAGATAGCTACAGGGCGCAGCACACTCACCACGTACGGAATATATATCGGGAAGAAGAACGGTACAGAGCTAGCGCTCACCTCCCACCGCCCCGGCGTCAGGCATTACAAAAGCGCGGCACGAGCCAGTCCTAATGCGCTTCGATCATCATCGCGAAGCAGCGCAGCATGGCCAAAACGGAAACAGCAACTGACCCCCCTCCCCCCGCCCCCGGACACCGCGTCGCCACCAGGTCAGTCACGGGGTGCTAGAGACACACGAAGGAAGCACCACCAAAAACAACACACGCGGATGCCCATTGCCCAAATGGTGTGTCGCGGTACCGATCAGTCGGAATACAAATGCACTCATGAGAAGCAGCGACTCAGAGTGCATGCACCCCCCCCCCCCCTCCCCCAAACCAGCACCCACAAAACGACGTCGACAACGCCAAAACAGAAGCGCGCTGGTTCCGGCGAGCCGCGCAAAGAGGCGCCAAGCGACCAAATGCGGGTTGCGCGCTTCGCTGTCTGCCGCGCTCGCGTGGCGACGCCGCAGTTACACACGACGCGCCCCGCCGGTCACGTCCGGTTATGAGCTCTCTCGTCCGTGTACCGCGTGCAGCCCGCCCGCCCCCCGTCCGACCGTCCTGCCCCAGTCGCCCTGCCGGTCGCGTCAACGAGACCCCCGTTTCACTCGTCCGGCAAACGAAAAACACACGCGCGCATACGGCTGCCCCCAATACGAGAAACGCGCACTACGTTATCGCTC
The DNA here is from genome assembly GCF_038994185.2 of Dermacentor albipictus. NCBI lineage: Eukaryota > Metazoa > Arthropoda > Arachnida > Ixodida > Ixodidae > Dermacentor > Dermacentor albipictus. The sequence goes on along the minus strand of NC_091826.1, from coordinate 57,067,542 downwards.
AGCGAGCGGCGTATGTGTGTGGACTGTTTTGCCCGAAAGGTGGCAGCAAGCACGCTTACGATCTGTAGAGGACTGCCGCCTATGCGCGCATATATGGCAGTCAGATACGGCGAGAAAGAGCAAGCACAAGACGCTACTATTATCGAGAGAGGTTCAATAAAGAGTGTGATTTGTTAAGCCATCCGTCAAATTAAGCATGCTGAGCCATCTGTTATGAATGGCACAGAACAAAGCCATGACGAAGGTGAGGTGCACGCAGGACAATCTTCGCTTACCCCTATTTTCAGATAGGGTGAGGATTGATCATTTTAACGCGACAGCGTTAAGGGCCCCGGGTCGCAGACAATCCGGCATCGGCGCCCCAGCCGGTATCGACATCGCGTGCATGATAAATAGACTCAAGGTCTTCAATCACTATTGTTGGCCACACCGTGTCTTACATTCTTTACGAATTTATTCCTCGGAATTTTGCGAATCACAGCGCACAACAAATGTTATGAAACAAAACACCGACAGTGCAAGCTTTTTATGCTAAATCTTCTCAGCCTAAAATATTAAATGTGCGAAACAATAATAGAAGATCTCTCCACGCAAGAGGCCGCGTTTCTATCAGAAAGATGGCCTTCGGGCATAGCATTTCGCCGCCAGCGTTTTGCGGTAAACATCACGGTTACCGTGCCGTTGCCGGGAAGTGTGAGGAGCAGTCAGGGATCTTTGAATGCCATCGCGTTTCACTTTTAAAGGGAAAGCTTAAGCGTTCTCCAAGTTTTAAAGGGACACTAAAGAGGAAAATGATTTCTTCTGCATCAGCAAATTACCCTTCTATGATACGAAAAACACCACTTTTACCAGCATAAGACGCTTGGTAAGCCAGAAAAAAGCGCAAGAACGAAAGACGGGTGGCGACGCCTCCTTGAAGTTCCCGCACCTGGTTGCCGTGACGCCATGGATTTTGATGGCATCTTCTAGGGCCTACTTAACTATATATCGGTACAGATTGACTACACTGTGTTCAAAAGGAAGAAAATATTAAATTTGGTACGTTTCGGGAACCTTTACTCAGCCAACGCGGCCCAAATGCGAAAACATACTTTGGAATCCCTGACGTCACACTGACGTACGAGCGTCAGGGTTGCGGCGCGAAATTCAAATACTGATACTTGAATGTTCATTGTCTCATCTAATACTCAAACTATCATTTTGAAATGACTGCAGGCAGGGTCCTCAGACAATGTTTTATTAGTGTCAACTGATTTATTGTTTCGCTTTAGTGTCCCGTTAAGAACGAAATACTTTAGCTTCAGTTGTAACGTTTAACGTTAGGGTAAGTCGCGAAATCAAACCGAAATCATCCTCGCAACCAGTCAAGACAGCATTACATACGCTAGTTACTTCCAAAACAAGATATAAAAAATATGGCTTCCGGGTTCTTTCTAATATTTTTTCACAGTATCACTGAAGCTGTGACTTCTAGTACGCTGAAGTTTTATTTGTCTCTTCGAATAGCTACGTTCAAAAGACACATACAGGGCACACTATATGCTTGAATGTCATTTTTTGGCGCTGAGTGCTTTTTTCAACGCCAGCGGTGCCCGAGTTCCGCGGCGTATCCGACGCGCCCGCAGCGTCCAGCGCGCCGCGAATGGCCGCTTGACCGACACGGTACTTGCAATGAGGTTCTGCAGGTCTGTGACAGGAAGCTATTGCGTCTATGTGGAACATCGCGCCAGTGTGACATGGTGCAGTGTGCTGTTGCGAACATGCACTAAACCCATTTTAACGCGACAGCGTTAAGGAGCTCGTGTCACAGAAAAGCCGGTGTCGTCGGCGTCGGTGTCGGCGGAGTTGGCCGTGAGCGATAAATCCCGCAAGCACTTCATGAATAAAAAACAACTTGCAAGATGGGCTGGGTGGGAATCGAACCACGGTCTCCGGAGTGTGAGACGGAGACGCTACCACTGAGCCACGAGTTCGATGCTTCAAAGCGGTACAAAGGCGCCTCTAGTGAATGCGGTCTTGCCTTAGAAAGGAGCTGTTTCTAAGGCTCAGGCGCGCGTCGCTTGCTCAGGCGCACATTTCGTTGCCGCGCCAAACGCTGCGTTGCTCGACGCTCACCGCGTCCGATGCGGGGCGCGTAGTCACTGCGCCGTAGCCCATTGTCTTACACCCCTTGGCGGGTCCGCGGGAACGCTGTCGCATTCCACTCTTGAAGGCGAAGCTTAAGCGTCCTCCAATTTTTAAGATTGTGGCTGGTAGCGTCTCCGACCAATCTGTTTTGCCGGTAGCCATTTCCTGCTTACGTCTACTCTCGATAACGGGAGACCGAGCATTCTTTTTTGAACAGTCAAGTTCTGCACTGTCAGATACACCATATATATATATATATATATATATATATATATATATATATATATATATATATATATATATATATATATATATATATATATATATATATATATATAGCGGGGGCTTTGGATTGCTTTTTTACCACTTGGAGTCCAGTAACGTGCAGCTAATTCTAACTGCACCCCCATAGACATTACGTTGCCGCTGCCGGTAAACGAACCCACTACCTCATGTTCAAAGGCAGAGTGCCATGTATGCTGAATAACAGCGACTGGCGACACATATAATTGGACCAAGACGAATTCGCACCTGAGTGAAAATTACGGTGATGTCTTGGCATCACAAGATTGTCGCGGATCAGCTTGCAAGAAGAATCAGAGGAATTATAGGCACCGGTAGTTTTTGTCAGCAAGCGAACCCCAGGGGGCGCTACGGTCATATTGTTGAAGTGTTAATAAGTGCGTCCTTGTGACAAGACTTGTAAGATTGTACAGCCCGTGGGCGAGGTCAAATGGCGCGCGATGCGTTTTCTTGGACCAGGGCCCGAGCCCTGTTATTGTCGCGGTCAAGTTGATTAATGCGCACCGCGATGATCCCTGCAATTATTCGAGAGCGTCCGACCAAACCTTCCGCGCGATACGTAGGACGTATCGTAAACAGATATTGCACGTATCGGACGTATCGTAGGGACGTATCCGCGTAAAAGCGATCCATAGCTACCTTATTTCGGGAGACGACAAAAACGATCCCCCTCTTCCCCATTTTTTTAAAGCTATCGAACCTCTAACGGCTCGCAAGTGCGTTAGGAGGCGGTTGGACTGAAGTCACTCTTGGTTAGGTTTACAAACCCAGGGAGGCACTCAAGGTGTGTTTCAGACAAGTCTCGCACGCAGGCTTGCTAATTAGTATCGAGCAAACACCGCGCGATAACCAAGATACGCAAATGCACTTGCTCTCCGCACGCCGGCATTCGAAAAAGAAGAGCGCGAATTCTTCGAATCACCTCTACAACGAACTCGGTGAGGCAAACCACGCTTTGGCAAGGACGTGTCACTAATTAATGGTGGAAGCTATAAGAGTCATTCTCAGGCCAGGCGGCGGAGGCAGAGAAGGGGGCGAAAAGAAAAGCGTGCTTTGGCATGATCACATTTTTGACTGGCTCAGACCATTCCATAATGCCTCCCACACTGTACCATGTATATGGCTAAACTGCGGTAGGTGCAGCGTTGTTCTAAGGGATAGGCAGGACAGTCCAGCCGTCGTCAGTTGGACTACAACAGCTTTGCCGGCGGGAATGGCTGACAGTGAAACCGCGTCGCTTAGCTAGGCGCAATAGTCCCCACGTTTGGTCTCGGCAAAACAGTTCTAAGCCGCGTTTGTCAGATAGACACGCTCACGCGCAAATGCACGCCTAGAGAAAGAGAGAGAGAGAAAGCGGAGAAGGCAAGATGCGGCTCACGCTAACTCGCGTTCACGCGAACGGATGACGAGCACGGAATTATTTCGATAGATCCGGGGTTGCAAAAAAAAGCTGCGGCGGTATATAGCACAAACACAAACGTGGCGCAACAACGCACCGCAATCTACGAAAACGGTGAGAAAAAAAAACAAACAAATAAATGGAAGGATATAACACGTCTAACCGCATTCAAATGGTTTACAAATGGCACAAAAAGAAACGCGACAGGGGAGAAAGCACGCGAGTAGAAACAGGGTGCCGAGGCAAGCCTGAAGAGAAAAACGAAGACAGAAGCGCAGTGTAGTTGAATGGTCGGAACCAAAGGCTATGGGGGGGGGGGGGGGGGGGATTGGCGTTGCCTCTAACTGCGGTGGCGGGCTGGTTTTAATCGAGACGCGGCACGCCAGAGGCAGTGGCGTCGACGTTAGTTGCACAGCGGTTCCCGCCCCGTGAGCAGCTCCACCGAGGTGCGTGCGACGGGAAGCGAGAAAATACCCGCTGTGCCATCGCGACCGCACGTCTCTGTTGCTTACGCTGTCTCACTAGAAAGGCGGAAAGAAGAAAAAGAAAGCCGTGCGCCGAGTTGATGGTTTCGGGTCCCGCCAGGTCACAGACGCGCGCGCACTCCCTATTTCTGTGCTCTTCTCGAAAACCCCTCCCCCCATTTTCCTTCTCTTGTTCACCCAACGAAACGTTCGTTTCGCCTCCTCTTCCATCAAACCGACGCGGCCTCGCCATTACGGCTACCGTGCCGATTGCAATTGTGGGGCCGAGAGCCAGTGTGGAGTGGAAGGATCGCGCTTACGTATACAGCGATAGCAATTGTATGGACACGCCAGGCGAACTTTCGCCGTCGCCGTCGCCGTAATGTTCTGTATAAAGTCCAAGCGCAATAAGGAAGCGCACTGCGAGCGAGGGAGAGCGTGCGAACATGAGCCGAGAAAGATGGCGGCTTGATGCGCATCGTCTTCACGCGCGGTCAATGTTGGCAGTAACGCGATCAAGGCCTGTCCTGGGGGAGGAGAGCACGCGAGTCCTCCTTTAGCCCGGCCTTGGCTGCTCATGGCTGCCCGCGCGGCTGAGCGCACAGAGCGCCAACTCGGAGGTAATCTGCAACGGCGGTAAACATTAGGCGCGTGCCGAGATGGCTGACGCGGAGTCATACGTGCGAGCTGTGTTCCCGCGCGCCTAGTGTTGGAGGTTGCGTCATCTCAACTTTTGGTGGCGCACTGAAGCCAACGGGAGCACGTAGCTTTCACTCTCCACTTAAACACTCCGTGGCGTTGTGTTCGTCGCTATTGTAAGCCCGGTCAGGGCTTACGGGGTAAGTTCAACGAGAGGTGACTCATGGCTGCCAAACGCGATCCCGGCCGTTTAAGTGGGGGGTACTGCCAGCCGTTGAACTAACCTAACGCCTCGCAAAGGTCACGCACGGGCGCACGCACGCACGTAAACGCGGTATACGAACGACACAAACGGTGCGGATAAATGTTAAGAGCTGAATAAGGCAAGAAACATGGAAGGAAGAGCACAGACCGCGGCGTACACGGGAATAGCATGTTCTGCGCAGCATCTAACACTCCGCTAAATAAAAAGCACCGCTAAGCGCCTTTTTTAATTTGCGACTCCGGGGGAGCTCGCAAATGTTAAGAGAAATCGGCCGGCGCTCCACGGGAGGTTCTCTATATGCGATCGCTTGTTATAGAAATCAACACTGCGCTCACACAGACACAGGAGGCGATAAGCAGACGCAACGCTGATCTCAGCACTTCGGCTGCGTCTGGCCCATTGCCCTCGTTGTCTCGAACTCGTAGCGTTTTGCCTAACAAGCCGTGTACCGGACTGCCCGTCTTGCGGCCGGTTTCCCTGTTCAGATACGTGAGAAACGCACACAAGCTCTCATAGAAACGACCGCTGGACTGACTTGAATGAAGATTATTGCAATTGAGCGAGACTAGCAAGTCTAGTAAGAAGACTTCGCTTTAAAACCTGGAATAATTTACGAAAATTGCCGGAAATTGGTAAATTTCTACTGGAAATACGAACTTTACGAATGCGCAGCTCTCCACCCAATGCAGATATCGCAGTCAGATAAACTGCATCTGTTAGACCTTCTCAAGCGGACAAATGTGATATATGAATGCACAGCTTACGGGAATTTGTTGCAATTTTCTCAAGCGTTCTGGAACAGTCCTACTCACAGATTAGCGGGTATATATTAGAGCAGTTAAACAATTCAGTGTTTGACCGTTCCAAAAGTATTATTAGTTTTAGTTGACAGAGATATCATTTTTTTTTTATTGCAGAGCGACGGGATAGTAAACCTGATACGTGAGTTTTCTTCTTTATGTTTTTCGAAGGCTTGCGACTTTTAAGACTTCTTTCTAAAACGATATGTGGCATAAATCGAAAGTATGCTTCCTGCAGCCACTATATTATGACTTCTACTCTTTCTACATGCAACAAGTTTCACCAATATCGCGTTGATTGTCGAGAAAAACAATTCCCTCGTTCCTATACGTTTAGATAGGTCCTCACGGGCTAATCAAGTTTCCAATTCAGAACAACATGGGGCCCACAACGACGCAAACACTTACAGTACCACTCAAGTGCGACCAGATCAGAAATCCTTAGCCAAAGTGCAGATAATCAAGCGCTGTATGTTGCAGTACGAGTATAGCTTCAAGAGAGAGAGAGAGAGAGAAAATAATGTAGAGAAAGGCAGGGAGGTTAACCAGAGGTAGTTCCGGTTGGCTACCCTGCGCAGGGGGAAGGGTTAAGAGGGATAAAAAGAGAAACAGAGTAGAAGGGGGAGATAGAAAGAAAGGGAGACAAGCACGAACAAAGCGCGTACACTACAGAGCGGTAGGGGGCGGCATTCTTAGAGTCTGTCGTGAAGCCCCGTGGACCGCAAGAACCTTACTAGCGCGAGTAAGGCCTTCAACGCGGATGTTCTTTCGGAGCATTGGCCTAAAGCTTTCAGTTCTGAAAGCGGACGATTGTCCAACTGGTCCAGCACTCTGCACATCACTTGTCTCTCAGCACTGTATCGCGGGCAGACACAGATAATGTGTGCGAGCGTCTCATCGATGTTACATGTGTCGCACGTGGGGCTGTTGGCCATTCCTATGAGGAAAGCATAGGCGTTTGTAAAGGCAACGCCTAGCCACAGACGGTAGAGCATAGTCTGGTCACGTCGGGGTAATCCAGGCGGGAGGTGCATCCGTATGTCCGGAGACAACGAACGCAACCGACACATGGTGAAAACATTTGAGTCCCACAGGGGCAAAGTACACTCACGGGTCATCAATCGCAGCTGAGCCGCAGCGTCTGTTCGCGAAAGCGGAATGAAGACTCGTTGACCACTTTCATGTGCAGAACGGGCGGCTTCGTCGGCGTGGTCATTCCCGCTGATGTTACAATGTCCTGGAAGCCACTGAAAGATTATGTTGTGTCCCTTGTCATAGCTTTGGTGATATATGTGCCGAATTTCTGAGGCCAGTTGTTCATTGGGTCCGTGGCGCATTGGGCTTCGTATGCACTGAAGGGCTGCCTTGGAGTCACTAAAGATTGTCCATTGTTGCGGTGGCTTCTGCTTAATGAAATCAAGTGCAGCACGGAGCGCCGCGAGTTCTGCACCCGTCGATGTGGTCACACATGAAGTTCTTAATTTGATTTCCTCAGATTGTGCTGGGAATATGACTGCAGCAGCAGAGCTGTTGAGTTTTACTGAACCGTCCGTGTATACATGTTGGTGGAATCTGTGCACGTTGTGAATGTGCTCCAAAGTTGCTTGTTTCAAAGCTTGCAATGGCGCTCCAGCTTTCTTTCTGATTTATGGAATTGTCAGTTCAACTTGCGGCCGGTGCAGACACCATAAGGGATCTGACAATCGTGCAGCGGGCGTAAATCCTGATGGCAAGTACGATTGATGTCTTTGAATAGTTTTAGCAAAGGTTGAAAGTGGCCTCTTTGCTGGCAAGCAAGCAAGATGGTGTGAGGGAATCCGAGTCAGGTGTCGGATGTGCGCTCTCAGGACATCTGTATCAATGTATACTGTCAAAGGAGCGTCTCTGGCTATGGCCACTGTCGCAATCGATGACGTAGTTTTGGGAAGACCGAGACAAGTCCTGAGTGCTTGGGCTTGCACGCTCTGTAGTTTGCGAATATTCGTGGTGCAAGTATTTCCTATTACAGGTAAGCTGTACCGCAGGAAGCCCAAAAACAGTGCTTTATATAGTTGCAACATTGATGGTACTGTTGCGCCCCAGGACTTGCCGCCGAGAAACGCAAGAAGGTCCACAATGGCGGCCAAACGCTTTGCCATGTACGAGATGTGAGGGCTCCAAGACAAGTCTCTATCAATGATGACGCCAAGAAATCGGTGCGTTCGTCTATATTGTATAATTTGGTCATTAATCCGCAAAGCATACGGGGCCATCGATTTGCGAGTAAAAGCAACCAGTGCACATTTCTCAGCGGAAAGCTCCAGGCCTTGTCTTCTGTCTTCTGCCTTTTCTACTGTATAGCTTCAAGTGCCTCAATGTTGCGATACGGTCAGCAGATGCCTCATACTCGACACAACTTTCTGTGGCAATGAAGGAAGAGCTACGGAGGCGAACGTTATACAGGACAGCATTCCTGGAATTAGTTCCCTGCAGTTCCATTCGCCTTTGTTCAAGCTCGAGAACAGAAAATACAAACATCTTACAACAGCACGTAACACACGTATGTTCACATATGTCATAAGGGGCACGTCTCATATGATTATGTGAATGTATGGACATCCCGAATTGTAACTCATGTATATATATATATATATACACACAGTTTATATAGGATTACTGGAAATATGGGGCTATGGCTTTTCTCAGTAGGTTCTCCTTTAAATCCGGTTCTTCGATTCCGTTGTAATCTAATTTGTAAAATTTTGTATGCTCACTTAAGCAGGACCTCGCTGTGCAAGAGGGCGATATCTGAAAATTTAAAAAAAGAACGGATAATCCGGTATGTAAATATCACACGCTCAAAACTTGACCAACTGTCGAGATAGCCAAAGGATCCTCTACAGCTCCATGTTCCTGGCTGCTGTTCCGCACAACAGCAAAGTCATTTGCATGCTTTGTCTAGTTGGCATGCCCCTGTTTTCCCGTCCCTTAACATCGAAGCGTTTTTTTTTTTTAGCCAACCGACGCCACAATGTTAAATACAATACAAGTTCGGTCCTACGCAAGTGAAAAAGCCAGTGTACAGCGATTCAGGTTTCTATTTCTGCACATGAAACCACAGGCGAAGAATTAAAGACAAAAAAAAAAGCCGACGGTTTGTTGTTTTTTCGGACACCTTCATCTGCTTCGTACGAACGAATGACGCAGTTATTTGCGCTGTTTGCACATTCTTACGTTCTAACAAAGGGCAGACGCAGCCCTGTTTTTGCAGGTGTAGGGCAGGGATTATGCACACGTGTCAAGGCCTGGAATCGCAAGAGCTCTCGGAATATTACTTTGAACCAACGTCGAGCAGCGTAATTTACTCAGCGCAACCAGCTAAGATTGGCTGTCCCATCCTTTGACAAAAAGGCTTCAAAGCCACTGCGCGCATCATCAAGCCTGCACCCGAGCTTGCTCATTGTACGAGCGCTGTATAGAAGACCCAGCGATCGACTGTGACAACCCCGCAGTGGCTTTCAACCATTCGGCCGAGATTGCATTTCGAGACAGAAATGCTGCGACAAACTTTTTCCCGCAGGAGAAACGACTGTTACACATAAGCACTTAAACGCCGGTTTTAAGCTTTCTTGGTCAACATTCCCAGAGCTTGACAACGTGGCTTCTGCTGCTGGGCGAGGTCCTGCCTTGCCCAAAGATGGCTTACGCCCGCACACTCTTGCAATTGAACGATTCGGCGTAAAATGTAACGCCATCTGCACTGCACCTACAGATGTGCCGGTGCCAGGCACTGTCCTCCGAGAGATTACGCAGTGAAACGAAAAGCGGTATACCTAAGTGACCTCACTGAGACAAACGTACGTCTCCAGGGCATAATCACTTTATAGAAAGGAATCATCTGCGGCTTCTTTCTCCAGGGTTTGGGCATGCCTGCTCGTTCGCTTTCCCGCCGAGCAACGTTAGCCGACCCTGCCGGAGACAAATGCCGCAGCAAAGCGCGCCGATCCCGGAGGCGGTGTATTCTGCGGTCGAGTGCTGGGCGTCTCCACGTGCACTAACGTCTTGCCGGGAATAAGGCGCGTGATCGCTGTGCTGCAAAAGGGTTGTGCAGAAGATGAACGGTTGAATGGTAGAAGGGTCTCGGTACGGTCTTGTGACCTTGGGACCCTCGTCTGCACATCCTTCTTGTTGTAATCATGCTTTGGAAAAACAAATAAATGTTTGATTCGATTTGATTTGTTTTAAATAAACCGCTACTCGAAAGCTTGGCTTCACACAGATCGTAATACACGCGTCGAAATTGCTTTTTTTATTTATTTCTTTGACTGTTTGCGTGCCGGCAGGCCGTGGTGTGGCTGCACCGCATCGCACCTCGGTCGTGTGGGCCTCAGACGTCGCGCGTCGGCATCCTGTCCACGGTGCGGAAGTGCAGCCAGTGTGGCGAACCACCCGGTGCACCGGATCATGCTTATTTACCGTAAGTTGCGGGCACTGCGTGTGCTCTGCAAAGCCACGGACATAAACCTCCGCATGACCTCCAAAACTGATAACGATGTGACAAAATTGTAACACTTGTAACTATATGTTGAAACAGATAGAAGCAGGAGTAACGGTTCTGTCATCAAGTGGACTGCGTCCGCCAAAGCGGTAGCTACCCATAAAAAAAAGTGTAATTGCGTGCTGTTAAAACAACGACTTTTCAACGTATCTTCAATGCCCGTTGAATCCATGCAGCCCCGTGAAATTAATGCTGAGCTCTTCGCAACAACTTGGTCATTGTGTATACGCTGTTCCATTACTGATGTGTAATTACTGAGAGACAGGTGATTGTACGTTAGACAAAATGTAAAGATGTACAAAGTTTGCAAGAGTGGTGCAAGGCTGGTGCATTTGTTTACATTTCAATGACCGAGAGTACCTTCAAGACTGATCAACACTATATCAAACATTCATATACATTTTAGCTTTCTTTTGATAAAAGAACGGACCATAGGCTATGAAAGCCTATTGCTGTAACCACTGGTCAAAATAAAAAAAAGCAGAAGTTAATTGTGGATCACTCGAAATTGATGCAAACCAACATACCCATTCAGCCCACTCCATTTTGCTGCTTAAAGAGACTGGCTAGCTTCCGGTATTTTACGCAGCGGATAAGACAGATCAAAGTGAGCCGGAGTAATCTGGTAGAACAGAAGCCCGGATATTATTAACAGTCTTCCCCTAGAACTATTTGCAAATGTACTAATCAATCTTGTGTATTACTTGAAAAATTGTCAGTCGCTGTGCTTGAGCCATAAAACACCCTTCTTTTATTCGAAAGCATACAAAAGTAATATTTAGTACGTTTTGTCAACTTTAAAATACACTTCTCTTTCTTTCTTTCTTCTTTTTTTTTTCTTATCGGCATAGTAGACTGAAACACGGGACCGGAAGTTTATTGAGGTCTAATGTTCACTGCTGCCAGCGCCCGCGCAAAACTGTCAATTCGCGGCGAAATAAGGTCAGCGAAAAAGTCAGCGAAACGCACGAATTCAGTTCAAACGCGTTTGTAAAGCTATCAGAAGTACAGGCTCGTACCAACGACATGGGTGCTCGAAAAACGCGCTGCCGTCCGCTCCACGAGCAGAGGATGAGCCCTCCTTTCACCATCCCGACCTATGCGGTCAACCTTCCCTCCTTCGCTCTCAACAGAAATGAGAGAGAGAGAGAGAGGGGAGAGAGAGAGAGCAAAGCTTTCCAGGGAAAGCAAGACACAGAATGTTCGCGTTTATCGGCGGTAACATCGAGCTATTGTTGTTATGACGACTCGCCTGCGCTCACGCTTCACTGTTGGTAGTGCTGCTCCCCGACTAATTCCAAACCTGTACCTTAGCTCTTGCTGCTTTTTTTTTTTTGTCAGCACGTACGCACTCCGCCTTTATCGTGTCCTTTAGCCCGTGCCGACTGTGATGCTTCCAGCTTATTTCCGGGCTAGCTTTCTTTCTTTTTCATTTCTATTCCGCGTGCTTGTAGACCTTGTCCCACCATAACCAACCGAAACGTCTGTGCTTGCCAGTACGAGGGTGTGATGATTGACTAGCTCGAACGCTGATGGTTCGGGTTTATAGCACGGCACGCCATCAGTGGACGTGTCCGTTTCTGTTTTCTTCTTCTCTTTTTCTCCTTTCCGTGCTTTGTTGCGGAGTGCAAGTAGTGTAGCCTTTTACTTCATGAAGGCACGGCAGCCTAAGTTGTGTTAAACAGCTGGTTATACCGAGCTTCACCCACGCAAGCGTCTGGATGCACTTCTCTTCAATTACTCCACGAAGAAGAGTGCTGCCAAAATGCCAGACAGCGCGTCTTTGCAATAAGTGTTTAGAATAGATTATCGCTCGCTTTGTTGTTTTCTATATGTTCGGCGCACTCATGCTCTGTAGCCTAATGATGCTCGAATGGAGCTCCCCCGTTGTGATTAGCTTTTGGGACAATGCAGGCAACGTTTATGTGAAAATTTGCGTCGTGTTCGATTGAGACTGACGAAGATAGAGTATTCTTTTGTTTTTCATATAAACAGCAGGAAACTGCGTATGAAAGTTCGGACTTTCGCTGTATAATCAAGTCAACGGGCACCACTATATAAATAAATGAAACAAAAACACTAATGTTATAGAAATCATCCAACAAATTTTGCAAACTTCGCGAAGTACCGACCGCCGAAAAGCTGCTAAATTTATCAGATGGGACGGGACAGCAACAGCCACCTGAAGTATAGCGGCAAAAATTATGAACGCTATAGACAGCCTCTTCGCTACGCTGCAGTAACTTGCACCTCTGCCCGCGAAGATGACTGTGCTGTGCTGTGAAGTGTGCACGTACGCATTACACAGAAACATTATGCTGTGCAGCCCTCATGATGTTCACCATACCACCACCTTCCTTCCTCTTCACATCCTGTCTCTGTTATTCCCCAAACCCCTTCCCCGGCGTGGAGTAGCAGGCTAGAGGCATTTCACTCAGGCCGACCTCTCCACCTTTGTGTCATTAAATATTATCTCTCTCTCTCTCACCTGAACAGTCCTACAGGGTCGCGCTAACACTGTGGCGCTTTAATATTTTTTTGTTAATGCGAATGGTGTTATTTACCTACTTCACCAGTTTTGAGTCAGTCTGTCTGTCCCTTCATCCGAGGATGAATCCAACAGTGAAGACAATTTTGTGTTTTCGCGGCGGAAACAAACGAAGGCTGCGTGTGTCTGACGTCACTACGTGCATACATTTGGAGGGACGTGGAAGTAGTAGGAATATTAATCAGTGCCTCATTCAGTCGAGTGTTGGGAAAAAAAAAGAAGGTAAAACGAATGGATGGACCATTCCCCGATTGGACCATCGCGCAGTAGTAAACTTTTTTTTCCCCTGTTCGGAAGGGAATCCAGCCTGAGGAGATCTGCCGTAGGCTGACATCCGTTTCCCCATCCTCCGTAGAGCATGCCCATCTGGCGCCGTTGAACCACGACATCTCCGGCCTTTCGAAGGTCGAGCTGCGTGGCATGCGGTTCAGGTCAGATAACTCGATCCAGCAAACGGTGCAGAGATGGATTCGTGAGCAACCAAGAATTTCTTCGCGAACGCGATCCAGACGCTGATCGCACAATACCAAAAGTACATTGCTGTAATAGGAGGCGTGAAAAAAAAGAACGATTGAAAGAAAGGAACGAAAAAGGAAAGGGAAGGAAAGAGATAAGTATAGTTCTCCCCCCGGATAAATAAAGATATTATGCGAAAATTGTCTTTACTTTTCGATTTACCCTTGGCTTTGGATTTACACATAGGATTTACCCTAGATGGCTTAGCACATAGGAGCAAGTAAATTGACTGCGTGGCGGAACAGCTGTTCCGTGGAGCTCGTTCTCAAACCGCCGTGGGGTTATTTGTGTTTCGTGCAATAGGAACTCTCTAATGACGTGGTACACTGAAAACAATGGGCAAATTTCCCGGAAGGAAATTTTGATATTTTCTCCAGCACGTTCCTTAACGCCAAGGAGCATTAAAACAATGCGGTCTTCGCTTTGAATAAACAGCGGCGCGAGATACGCAAATGCTGCCCTATAGTTTCAGAAAGGCTGCACGTGACGTGAACCGAGTGTTTGGAGATGAGTCATCCGTTAAACAGAACCGACCATGTGAACAAAACAAAAAAAAATGCAGCGGAACTGCCAGCGAGGCAGCTGAAGACGTCGGCTATAGAAGTGACGAGGACCAGCTTATGACATGTAGCGTATCGCCACTTGACATCTTGATGCATTTTCTCTCATTTCTTCTTTTTAGCTTACTTCGTAGGTGAGACAAAAACAGATCCTCTATACACGGAGTCGTACGCATCAGCGCATATTTTTTTATTAAATTGGTAGTTTATCGGCGATGCACAGTACGGTCAGATGTTAAAGCGAACGTTTGGACCTCACATAGGTGGCACTCTGGCCGCAAGTGCCAGCCGACATCGCATAGGGGTGTAGGAAGGTGACAGCGCCACCAACCATATCTGATCTGCTGCAAAGCCAGGCGCTGCCACACTTGCCAGGGGAGAGAATGTACTCGTGTTTAACTCTCAAATGTTCCCGTTAGCAGTGTACCGCACTGTGCACGAATGTGTCGTGTTTTCTTTTTGTAGTTTTCTTTTTTGCTAGTGCACAGTAGCACCCTGGTATCAGGATCTGCCTTCTCGCAAATTCGATTACTCACTCTCCGGCTTCGACTCGCTGTGTTTTTTGAGTCAGCGCCACCAGCGTGGGCAGGCGGGCGTTCCGCGTAAAATAACCGCAGCAAAACGTTGCCACTGGTCAGTGTTCCACATAACGATGTCACATTGTTAAAAGAACCACCGTGATGGGATGCCCCCGTTTAGTGTTTCGTACAATGCTCGCGCATTAAAGGAATCACTAGAACATGTCCGTGTAACGCTAATCGCAATAAAAAAACCACTGAAAACTGTTGTCCCGCAATAGTGCTCCATACAACACTATCGCACTAATAGAACCACTGAAAGATGTTGCCCCAGGCCAGCGTCCCGTATAACGCTATCGCATTTAGGAGAACCACCGGATAAGGTGGCTTCGGGAACCAAGTGAGACCGGGCGTGAACGCGCAGCGTCCCATGTGGGCGTCGGCCCTCCGTCGCTTGCCTCTTCTTCGCGGGGCGCATTGTGTATAGCCATGGCTTCTCCACTCCAGCAGCGCGACGCAGCTCTGTAGCTATGTGGCCGTAGAAAGAGCTCTAGCTCGCCTCGGGCGACGCGCTAGGCTGACCTTTCAAGGCTCAGAAAATGACGGCGACGACGGAGTGAGCCGAACGGACGGACGGAGAAACGGCGGGCGCGCGGTGTTTTAAAGAGGGGAGAGGAGGAGGGGGAGGAGGACGGAGTGCCGCCACGCAAAGCGCGTCGACCCCGCCGCGGCGCATATGTGGCCCGGCAAGAGCGCCCCAAAATGGTCCGCACGCGCCGAGCCGCCAGCCGCATCGACGCGAATGGCCCCGTGGCCTCCCTCAAACTCTTCCTCCCTCCCTCCTCCTCCTCCTACGCTAGGCAGGGCACCGAAGGAAGTAGTGCGCGCATAGTGTGGCCATTGTTGGGAGTCCCTCTCTCCTACTTTACTTACCCTCCCCACTCTACTGTTGATGGTCTGCCCTCTCTCTCTCTCTCTCTCTCTCAATGCTTTTATTGCCCTGGTTGTTCTCACTCGCCCTTATCTGCCTGTTTGTTTGCGAGCACGTCGTCTATTTCCGCTTCGCTTGTTGTCTCGCTGTCCGCCTCACTAACGACGCAACTGCACTGGGAAACACGCACCGCCGTACGGTCGCCTTTTCCCTCTCTCCCCCACCTCCCTCTCTCTCTCTCACGTAAAAGCACGCACGCGCATACACACACGCACGCACACACGCACGCTGGCGTATATGAAATGGAAAATACCTGACTGCTAGCACCGTGAGGCCACCTTTTCACTCCGGACAATGCACCGTGGAGCCGGTGTCCACCCGTGTTGTCCATTAAACTTATGCGTTGTCGGAAGTCAGTATGCGCATCAAGTGGAGGCTAATGTTAGCAGCTATATTCTCTAGATCTGGTTTCTCTTCAAATACTGCGTACATAGGTGATTTGAGGCTTTCCCCTTTGTACAGTGGAGGTCACAGCCGTCCCCTCGCCACAAAGAGAAATCAGGGAAGTATGGCACGTATTTCCTTCTTGCCCTAAATTATCTGTTTTATTACCTCTCTCCGCATATCCTCCAACCAGCTCCGACTTATCTCAACCTCCTCAATAGTAATCTGCGTTTTGCACAATGTTCCAAAACGCTATCATTTTTCTATATTTAACAGCGGAGCTGTTTAAGCTTTTAGTTCCGCCGTGGAGCGTTACCAGAAAACTCAGCCCAGCTGTGCGCCGCCTCGCGTTGCCTAGCAACCACCTGCGAGAGCACCGAGTCACGTAACCTCCTCGTTCCCCACGTGCGTAGGGCGGAGTCGTGACTTCACAGGCGAGTAAAAGCTCGGAGCAGCCGGCGCGGCGACACACCTCTCGCCTCCTCTACTCCGTGCGTACGTGCTGATGCCATGGGAAGACCGCAGAAAGTCCACACGCCCGAATAAGAAGCGGCTTACCAGGAAGAGCACCGTACTGCCAAGCGAGAAGCGGTGCGTCAGCGCCGAGCTAATCCGGGACACCGCGCCGAAGCTGCGGCTCAGAAAAGGTGACGCCGACTCGAGGATCCCGAGTTTCAGACCAGGGAACGCTAGAGTCGGCGCCTGAACGCTCGACGTCGCTGAGAAAGCGATCCCGGCCTGCGACTGCTCTAAAACATCCAGCGTCAAGCCCGCCGAGACAACAATTTAGCAAAACCTAGCATAACCTCGCAAAACCTACAAACAACTTAGGCAAGCCTACGATAACCTCGCAAAACCTAGAAACGACTTAGCCAAGCCTACCAACACCTATGCAATGCCTAGCATAACCTCGAAAAACTTACAAACAACTTAGGCAAGCCACGTAAAAGCTACAAACAACTTAGCCAAGCCTACGATAACCTCGCAAAACCTAGAAACGACTTAGCCAAGTCTACCAACAACTTAGCAAAACCTAGCATAACCTCGAAAAACTTACAAATAAATTAGGCGAGCCGCGTAAACGCTACGTGATCACAAGCTCCGCTGTTGACTCCAGCCTTGTACCACTTGCGCAAGCTACGCACGTTTTCATTTTTTTTTTAGATTTGTAAGGTAAAAGCATAGTGGATAGCATAGCACACGAGCAGTGCACGGAAAGTCTTAGCACCCACTTTCGTGCAGCAGCCATCCGGTATCCTGCATGGACATCAGCGGTCCGAGGTGCATTAGGGCATCGGTCATTGGCGTGGCCTCAATAAACCCGCTCCGCGGACTCGTACGCTAACTAGTCTGCCGTGACTGCAACAGAGCCAGCCAGTAATAGCACGTTTTCCTTTTCGTTTCTGCCCCAACCGTCACACGTGTTTCAAGCAACAGCAACCCGCTTTTGGTGGGCGCCGCTGTGTCGGCTTATTAAAGCAGAAAAAAAAAGGAAAGTAATTATGTGCGAAGAGCAGGCAGAGTATACTGCTGGCAGCAAGAGAATGAACCAACATAGAAGACCGCCACGTGTCCAAGCAGTTTTACTTGTTACTTCGTTTCAAAAGGTGTTCTGTGTTTCTCTCTTTCTTTATATATCCCTCCTCACCTCCCACCCCCTATGTTTTGCTACTTGTTGCACCGCGTACGGCAACTAACTGTTGGCGACATCGGTGAGTGGTTGCCCTTGGAAACAAACTTCTACCTTTGCTCCTTCCCTTTTTTCGCACGCTTCTGTCTCGTTTACTTTGTCTAAACATCAAGCATTTTCACTTCCATCATCCTCAAAGTGCTATCTCGTCGTCTTCGCTGAACGGAAAACCAAAATCCCAGCGTTTCTAAAAAAAAAGGAATAATAATAAAAATCAAATTAGACGTGGCGACCAAAATTAGATTTAACGTCCTGAGGCACAGCATTTGTGCCACGAAATGTCTGTGCATGGGAGCGAGCTTGGAGAGTGGTGCAAATGGTACGTCTGGCTTCGGGTTAATTTCGACCACCACAGAATGCGTTTGTATGATTTCGAGAGAGAAAGCTACAAATGCTTGGGAATTGAGGTTAACAGCGGCAGATAAAGCGCAATACCTAACGCGATAAGCGCGAAGTTTAGATCAATGCGTCTTCTCTGGACCGAATGGAGTTCTTTCACTCACTCACTCACTCACTCACTCACTCACTCACTCACTCACTCACTCACTCACTCACTCACTCACTCACTCACTCACTCACTCACTCACTCACTCAATCGAGGTTCTTTAACAAGCGCTCAAATATGAGTACACTAGCGTTTATTTATTTATACTCTTGTTATTTTGCATTCTGCGGCAGTACTCCTACTTATCAGCGCGAACTACGGTGCAGTGTTCTATGTATAACTGGGGCTCCCGCGTCGGGTGGTATTTCAGTGCTAAAGCAAGCTGTGCACGACTGCGATTTCGTGCTTGTGAGAATTCTCGAGCCACACTGTACCCGGACATTTAGCAAGGGCGCTCCAATGCTTTCCTGCGCACGCACGTCTCTCATGTATGACGAGAGCAGTGCAGATGACTGCAATGCAGATTTGCCGACTTCGCGCTACTGGCGTCAAACAGGCGCGTGATCGTGCAAAGAAAGAAGAAACATATTGCTCTTCGAAGTCTGCCGTCACTAGGAAGTGATATCGCGCACGTACAAGTAGAGGGGAAGGCTGACGACCCTATAACAACGCCAACGCCGCCCTTCACACGGTGAAGGTCGACGGCGTTCCTTTCCGAAACGCCAAGCGAACACCCTGCGCCATCAAATAAGCGAGTCAATGAAAAAGGCGAATCGCGGGTGTGTCGTTGTTCAGGGCCCTGAGTTTTCTGCGAATTATTACCGAGGAGAACTGTGGAGCGCGGAACCTGCAGATACGGTGGTACAATCATATGTGGTTAGTAAATGGCCTCATATAAACTTTGCGCTCATCGCGTTAGGTATTACGTTTCGCCTGCCGCCGTTAACCTCAACTCCCAAACAATTGTAGCGTTCTAAACGCACGAGGGCGATAAAACTCTGCGCAACACACACAATATAACGGGGAACTGGGTTCAAACTGGGTTAGAACCCAGTTCTATATAACAACTAATAACTGGGTTCATATAACCCAGTTAATATAACTAGGTTCTAACACGATATTTTGTTGAGGATGATCCGTTTGCAAAGTCAGAAGGCCCTTCGAATTCAGGTGAAGGAAGCTTGAGCATATTCTCGTGAGCAGGCAGGCTAAATAACCGTGCTCACAGCTTCCCTGGACATAAAGTGACAGATTTTCCCCTCTCCGGTAATTTTTGTTGGAAACACCGCAGTCAGAACGTGGCCTCCAAAATCGCGCCGTCGCAAGGTGCGCCATGGAAATCTCGGAGGCCATGCTTAGACGCGGCACATCCAGTGGTCGTCAAGATACAAAACCAAAGGCATGTGCTTTCCCGATTCTCGTCATCTTGCAAACGCGTTGACCCGCCGTGGTTGCTCAGTGGCTATGGTGTTGGGCTGCTGAGCACGAGGTCGCGGGATCGAATCCCGGCCACGGCGGCCGCATTTCGATGGGGGCGAAATGCGAAAACACCCGTGTACTTAGATTTAGGTGCACGTTAAAGAACCCCAGGTGGTCTAAATTTCCGGAGTCCCCTACTACAGCGTGCCTCATAATCAGAAAGTGGTCTTGACACGTAAACCCCCATAATTTAATTTTTGTAAACACTTTCAGGTAGAGTATTCGTTATTTTAAACGTAGCTATAGACGGTACACTTGCCAGGAACTTCTCCGGTACTCCAGTCTGTTAACTAAAGGGCAAGCGTTCGTCTTTTGAGTCCCCTTTCTCTCTCGAAATCACACGAACGCATTTTCTTACCGCGCGATATATATATATATATATATATATATATCAAGATGTTGCCGTTTTTTTCTTTCTTTCTTAAGAAAGACGCAGCGCAGTTATGCACTGACGTAAATGGTAAATGCCATCAATTATTCTCGACTTACCACAAAATTACAGAAGTGATGAAGGAAGGAAGGTAGGAAAAAGTGGAGAAGGCAAGCAGGGAGGTTAACCAGGTGAGCTTAACCGGTTTGCTACCCTACACATGGGAGCGGGATGGGGGAGATGAAAGATGGGAGGAGAGAGAGAGCACATAACACAGCGAACACATCGTAAGTTACAGTCCGTCACTCTTGCGCAGTACGCGATATCACTGTCACAGCCGCTTGTCCAAGCCCGTATCCTTCATAAACCGAAGTAGTCCCTTCGTCGCCTTCAGCTGCGATGTCTTCTGTCGGCGATATGTGAAAATGGTTGCAACAGACAGTGATGAAGTTCGTGATTAGCTCAGGCGGAAGCGGAAGTAGACGCATTTCAAAACAGTAAGAAAGGGGGCATCGGCGCCAAGCTTTCTTTCCTGGTTTGTTTTTTAACTTTGTGTTTACTTCCGGTGAAACCGCGGAGACCTGAATCAAATTCTCATAAATTAATAGACTACGTTACTTTACAATGCGATAGTGCCCATATCCGTTTGCGGAAGTCACTTGCCAAATAGTGCACTTTCGCAGCGTACTTTGTGACGCACGGGAATGACGTGTCACATGATGTGGCCGCCGAAATGGAGACGGGCGCGCTTCTGTTGTCTATTGCCATTTATTTTCGTATTTCGTAGAATCACCGAAACACTGATTGACGTGAGTTCTTCTTGCACATAACGCTCGTATTTTTTTCTTTCTTTTGTGTGTGCGTGTCTAGACAGTCGTTGCTACTCGATACAGACCATAGAGTTTCATATTGCTATAACTAGAGGGAAATTTGGCGCTGCAATCGCTCAACCATCATGGGAAAGATGGGAAGTACAGGCTACGGATTGGTACTCTGTTGACTGGCGAACTAGTCTACAGGTATTTTCCAGCAGTTTGGGTTTCACTCCAAACGCAATTGCTGTAACCAGCAGTGGGATAGTGCGACGCAAAGCTCTCTGCCTTTGTTCTGTTACTTGAAGTGGCAATAGCGCGCTGTGCCAGCGGCTGGGACGGTGTATGCGTCGCGGTGTGGTGTCGGAGCCCTGACGAGAAAGCGACGGCTTCGTAAACGTTGAAAGAACGTGTTTTGACCGTATTGACCTTGGTTTGTTAAATGTGTTAGTTGGCGCTGCATCGCTACGGGCTTTATGAAACTTCAGAAAAGCAAAAAACTGATACAAGACACACAGTTGTACTTTTAGTGGGTCGACAGCCAAATTGAGGGTTTCATTGCGCATTGCCCGTTCATGTGCTCATTTAAATGTGTGTTTCAGGATATTTGAGAACAGAAACTTACTGGTTGCTGCTTCCTGGCTGTAGTATGCTGTCGCAAAATGGGCGAGTGTAAAGCCACGCCATAATAGCTGCTGGCGTACGCTTCAGAAACGGTACGTCAATATAAAATATAACGAAGCATGCTCGCAGGAGGCCACAAGCGTCTTAGCCGGCACTGCAGCAGATGCGCTTAAAAGTATTCGAAGACGTTCAGCAAGCGTGATAGCCGACGCATCCTTTCGAAAGAGCGAGAGAGTTCGCAAGTGCCTGTCGTCTGCGCGAAAAGTCTCGCGTTCGCAGCGAGCAGGCGTCGTAGCAGACGACATTTGTAGCATTCCTTTCAATGGCGCAACACTTTCTCCCACTACACATTTTTTATTTCCGCAAATACTTCATGAGTATATTTATATAAGTGCATGTATGCACAGTTGTTATTGCTGTTGTAAAAAAATGATTCTCTGGGGCTAAATCCTGAACAGAATTGCAGAAGAATGCATACCCTTGTGTGCCTTGGTGGTAAACCATGCTTCAATCTCAAAGTCATACAAAGTTTATGTAATGTGTTGTGTATTATATAAAGTGCTGCAGAAATAAAATTACATTTTGTGCGATAATCTTTCAGTATAGCTTCGTTTACTACGCTGCCAGCAAACTCCACTAGTCTAAAGATCGAACTCAATCCGAAGCCTGTACTTCCCATCATTCTCATGTAGGTTGAGGTAACGCTCAGGAGCACCCCCATAGACACTAGCGCCACATTTCCCTCTAGGGTACTTATTTAGAAACCTTATGATACAGACACGTGAATGGCGATACGTAAGCACACTTTCAATACTTTGGAGTTCGGTGTAGACCAAATGTTTTCATTTTATTTGTTGCATCTTTATAGCACAATGCAAACGTATGATTAAGAAATGCCGCCGGTGACAAGTAGCGCTGGACAGACTTTAAAGTTTATTTCGTTAGAAGGCGGAAATCACCTGCATGCGCAAACCTCGCAATGCCCAGGAAGGTCATTGAAAATATTACGTTTAGTTAGCTTATTGTTCACTCTAGCGTACATGTTGTAGTTGCGCGAATCAAGCCGCGTAATAATGTAGTCGTATTCACTGAGACTATGACGTCAGTTTCACCTATCAGTTCCCCAAATCTGCTAAAACAATGTACCGATACTGCAGTTGATATCATGTGGAGCTGCCTGCTACACGAAGGCTTTGGTGAAGCTTTTAAATGGAAGGTCAATACATTTCGTAGCACATTATTCAATCGAATGACTCCAAATTGGTGCTAACGTTAAGACGTCTGCCAAACTAGCAGACATGACTTCGTTTATCCTGGGCTTCAATTTCGTATTTTTCAACATGCGTTCTAAAGTAAACAATTGAAAACTGCAAGCTAATCACGTGAGTTGTTTTTTTCTGGGGGGGGGGGGGGCGACGTCAGAAAGGCTGGCTGTCGTCAGTTGCACTTTTTCTTTTATTTACGATTATCTCATTTCGGGCTCCTTTCGGGCAAGCAAGCACGTACGCACGCATGCACGCACGCACGGAGATTGCAGACGTTGAAATACTGCTCGTACGCCTCCACCTGCGTGAAAGAAATAAAGTTGGACCGGCGACGATCAAAACTGCAACGGCTTTTTTTTTTTCACGGAACAGGCCGCGTCTTACGTGTCCCAATAACTCGGACAATAACGTCACAACTCCACAAAAAAGAAAAAAATACAAACGCGAAAGAAAGGAGACAGAACTGTACGAACGTCAGCGTTGTCGAGCGCATTGTTTGCTTCAAGGAGCGGCGGCGTGACGTCATCGCAGGAAACAAATAGACAAAGAATGCCTGCCCGACCTTCGTCACGAGGCGCGGCTTTGTGGCTTGCCGTTGCGTCTTCCAAGAAGTTCCCGCTCAGCCCGGCAATCGATCACGTCTGTAACGCGACGACTGACGCGTATGCAGTGCAGTGTGCGCTAGACGACTGCGTCTTGAGCTTGTACTTTGTTGCTACGTCGTCTCGGTGCGACCCCATACAGAGGAGCACATTTCTATCGCATCGAGAGAAGTTCAGTTCGCACTTAAAAGCACACACACAAACAAAACTCTGTCTTTAACGCGTGGTTAGGCGTCTGTTTAGTATAAGCCAGCGTCAAGTGGAGACGTATGCATAGCGGATAACGTAAAAAAAACAAAAAAAATACAGTGGGTGTATGCGCAGAAAGATTTGGCGCAGTGTGCAGCGAACGTGAACGTTAATGGAGTGCTTTAGTTGAGCGTGTTTACGCTCCGCTAAGCAGCTAAGCTGAGCGGAAGCGCGAATGCGCATGCGCCGTCCGCTTAGCCGTAAGCGGGATAGCGGCGCGAGGAACACGGTCTTTAAGGGCCGTTTATAGTCCGACGTAACGCACGCGCGCGCGCGCGCGCGCGCACGCTACGTCACGTCGGCGAAAACGACACCTCTATAGTCGGGCGCACCGGCGCAGCTAACGTAACCGGCGGCTTACAACGCGCCCCGACGGGCCCGGCGCCGATTTGGCTCCGGAGCCATTCGCGCGTCGAAGTCGGCGGAACTTTCGCACCACAATGCATTGCGCGCGAAGAAAAAGGCGCCAACACAACTCCGCAGACGGCTTTTGCGGACGGCGCGCGACTTGGCGAACCTTCTGCGCATGCTCCGAAGATAGCAGCCTACGGCGCGCGCGTTGAAGTATTGGCGGCGAGGAGTTACGGAGTCGCCCTCTATCGGAAGCGCCTCGCTGGCGTAGTATGAGGGATCACGTGGCGCGCTCCTCATAGGCTTTGCTGTCAGCGCTCACTGAAAACACCACGCGCGAGCTCTCCCGGACATTTCTGTAAGTACTTTCGAAACGAGAGAAGTTTCTTACTGTCTAAATAATAATCTTAGGCAAACTGAAAGCACACAATCGTTTACAGCCGCTATCTCCTTACCGAATACGTACAGTGAACGCCACTGCGCGCGGTCGCCGTTATGGAGTCTCCCGAACCGGCTTCTTGCGTGAAAAGTAGGTAAACGCTGAGGGCAAACTATGTGAAATATGTTCTTATAGTGTTTGTATAACTAAATGGAGCGTAATAGAACGAAGCCTCAATGCAGCGATCGCGCAGATTCGCAGCGACCGACTGCGCGTCTGCATGCTTGTCCGCGCACTGTTTCGCTTTCTCCGCGCGCGCGTTTTCGCACCGTGCCATGAGCTTCAGGCCGCAGAATATGAGCATTTGACAGTATACAGGCAACCATTGTTGCGTGGGCGCTATCAGAGCTGTTCTTCATTGTAGAGACTTCGACGCCTACGGGGACTGTGATGTGCCGTCGCGACGATGCAATCTTTTTTTCTTCTAAATTCTTTGACCTATCAATACTATTTCTCGAGTTGCGTCGCACTGTATGTTTATCGGCGTTCTCAGCGTGCAATTTCCCGCTGCTCCTTTTTTGTAATCCAGTGCATTAATTCATAACACAAACATGACCATATGCCATGCTTTCTGCAAATGTGCTTCTTACCGCTGCCTTTCCACTCCACTGAACTTGCCAGTATCTATAGTATCGACAAGTTCATAGACCAAACCGTCATGACATTAGTCGGGCAGCGGACTCAGGCGAGCGTCTCAGTGCGCGTTTTCAGAACATCGCAGACCGGGCGCCGTAGCAGAAATCTTCCTCGCGTCTGTGCTTGCTCCATACCCGAGTTGTAGCCGATGACTGTTTGCCGGTTTTATGTTTCGCGAGCCAAGCTTCACACAGCTTCTTGTGCTGCGGCTACGTGTGAATAAGGCTGACACCGGCCTCCGTTGCGTGCGTCCGGCCCTGCGGCACCGAGCAGTAGCCTACCATGTTGCGCGCCTTCAAAGGCAGCCATTACCTATTGTAGTGCTTGCAAGCGTTGTAAAGGAGACACTCGAAGCGGGAAAATTTCGCCACTAAATGAAAACTGCAGCGTACGAGGGAATTTAAACTCGTTTTCAGCTCGCTTCGGCGCGCCCGAAGCAGCCGACGCGGCCGCTATGTCCACGTGATCCCTCCTAGGACGTCACGCCGACCGTGGCGCCAGCTTTTCCAGTGGTGGAGCTCGAGGCCAATAGGCATCTCGGCTGGCGCAGCGCAACCGCCGTAGCCTGACTGACCGCGAACGACGCTCGCCCGCGCGCCGATAACGTCGGACTATAAACGGGCCTTTAGAAGCTGCCTGAGCGGAGCGTGCCGCTCAGCACTTTGGCTAGCGTTGGCCTCAGAACGGATTGGATTGGATGCAGAAAGCAAGCGTGCTGGCTAACACGTGGCGTTCCCCAAGACGGCGCTTTGTTTTCCATTGGATAATATGGACCGGCAACGCATTACAAGCGCACGTCTAGATACTTTATGGAGAAATAAGTTATATATATACATATATACGTTTTACTGTATAAGAGTGATCATAAAGTGTTTTTATTTTCTTTCATTACATTGAATTTAGCCAGAGGGCGCTGCAACTACGGAAGGTCCGCTCTGCTACGCTAAACGTATAACTAAAACGTGAAAATCGCCCGCCGCTCCGCTGTGGCTTAGCGGGGCAGCTCGGAGCGGAGCGTACCGTAAAGACGCTCAACTGAAACACTCTAATAACGTACGTGCAAGCAAATCGGTGTTTTCCGCGTCGTCTCACCAGTTGTACGGATCACGCACGCTCACTGTACGTTAATTCTCGTCTCCCCGCTCGTCTCGTCGCCTGAGCGTCTTGCTGACGCTATCTTTATTCCGCACCCCCAGTCTGAATTACGGCAGCCGCCATTTAAGTCCTATAGACGTACTTACGAACGGGACGTACAGCTGCAACGAAAAAAAAAAAAGATTAGCGCGAGTGACCGACGACCGGGAGCGGCACAATCACGGCACCTGGCGCTACTGTTCCCCAGCCCTCTGATAACGAGAGTGCCCGGCGCGATCCATGTTTCATAGCGGGGGTGGCCGGTAAGCGAACGCCTAAGATAGCGTTCGAAATGCGCGACTTTGGGATGAGCTGCTTTCTGCCGGCCACCCCCGCTTTGAGACATGGATCGCGCCGGGCACTCTCGTGATCGGCCTGCACGGGAACAAGGGCGCCGCGTGGCGGAGATCACCGCTTCCGTCATCGGTAAATTGTGCTAAACTGCACAATTGCAGCTGCGTGTGTGTGCGTTCTTGCATGTATTTTGTTTGTTACGTCTAATCACGCAGAAAGAGGGAAAGAAAGAAAGGAAGAAAGAAAACGAGAATGCGGGAAAAGAAAATAGCGGGTGTATGACCACCAGGCTCCTCGTATAGTCCTAAGCTGTGCGTATCTTACCTTGGCCCCCATTCCGTGAACTCTAATACACCACCGGCTATCTGTCCTACGCATTACATTGTCTGCCTAACTACATTTCTTTGTCGTTTTGTTAACTGTAATATAGGCTACCCCAGTTTGCTCTTAATCCACACCACTTTCTTACTGTCGCTTAACGTTACGCTATTATTTCACGTTCCATCGCTCGTTGCGCAGTCTCAAACTTCCGGTTTGTTAACCTCAACAGTTTTTTCATAGCCTGTCCATTCCAGTAGAATGCAATGCAGTACACTTTTAGACAGTTACAGTAGAGCGTACACAATTATAGCGTACGTTATGCGCTACAATACCGCTTACGCTTATCAGCGCATGTTTATTACAGTTTAAGTTGGCCCGCAATATCTTCCGATCTCAGAGGCCATATGCCCATTTTCGTGGCTATCTCCCGACTTCACCGATAGGCAGCGGTGACATCTAGAATGTTTCTCTGTTAGGCTTTTACCGTCGTTCGAAACGAGAGGCGATCTTGTAAACTCCACGAGGTTACCCATAATACTCTTTCGTCGTAGTGGCCTGAGACAAAGCGAAATCAGTTCATACAGTCATTTGCTACGAACGAAGTGAATTTTACAAAAGCAATGCCAAATTAAATTAGAAACGGGCCGCCGGGGCCACCGCCATGTTTTACGTACACTATGTAACCCACGCAAAGACGGTAACACTAAATCTGAGAAACAGCGTTCATACGCTATACGTTATGAGTCGGCTAGCATTCTGCGCATGCGGAGTGAAGACCCGCTACATTATAGCGTACGCAATGATACAGCGTGCGCATAACTAAAACTGCCTTTTGTTTCAAGGATAGCATTAAGCTGCCGGTCATGAATTTGTCACGCGCTGCCGTACGTGATCCAACCTATATTTAATTCTTCTGCAAATTCCATTCTGACGATGCGAGGCCACTGTGACCATTTTCTCTATAGAAAAAACGTACTCTTGCAGGGGTTTTAACTGGCACTCAGGAATTATCCGCCCTATCACTAGGCCTTTTGAACATCACCGTCTGCATATTCAGACCCAGTCTCCCACTTGTCGGCTAAGCTCTTTCAGTAACAGTTTTATGCGAAGCACCCTAGTTCTATCCCTTTCTAAAGAGAATAGCTTTCTTTGACTTTTTCGTCCGTTTTAGCGGTCGGTGGTGGTCGGAGGAGGTTCACCGCCAATACAAATACAATACAAATACAATGCATTCAAAGGGCGCGTGCTCTAGCGCGACCGAGTTGGCGCCACGTTTGTCGCGGAACTATAAACAGCTCTTTAATAAGACGCACGTGCTGAGAGCTTTGAGGCGTCTGAAGGTTCACATGCTGTGGCGGAGGGCCCGGAAAGGACAGCCATCCCTTCACCCGGTCCACCCTCTCCCCCCGAGGCGACTGCGGGAGAGGGGAATGGCAGCCGCCTTCTACGTGGCGCGGCTCGCACCGTTGGAGACAACGCGAATGTGACGAATCAGCTTATGTGATAGAGCCACCTATTAATCCGCTACGAAGGGGCTGGCTAATGCACCTGTTGTCTGCGGACTTACGCAGCGAAACAGTGAACGCTTCCTAGATATCTTCACTGCAACAAATCTGCGTCTTCAAGCGCATCGTCTTTTTAATAAAGCAAATTAGATTTCTAGAGGCGTTCGGTTAATCTTATTTGAAGTAGTAGCTTAGCGCAAATAAAACCACAAACACAAGGAAGACAGACAAGGACAAGCGCTTGTCCTTGTCTGTCTTCCTTGTGTTTGTGGTTTTATTTGCGCTAAGCTACTACTTCAAATATGGACGACCAACTAGCCCAACTGTCAACTCTTCTAGAATTCGGTTAATCGCTTGCATTAATAATCATCCTCTTTGGTTTCTTCCCAATCCTTTATTTTTTTTTCAATACAACTCAAGTTCTCCCTCCCCCCGCGGGGCGTGGTCTACGCTTGGTGAGAAGACTGGCTACGTAGAAGCTTCCATCAACGGCGAAGTTCCGCGCGAACCGAATCGGCAACGAGGGAGCACGGTTCGACTTCTCGTGTGGCCGGGACCCCGAATCTCACCCCCGGCGGAGGACAAGTCGAAGCCGCGATATATCCTCGCATTGTGTACACGATAAAGAAAGCGTCAAATCAGCAGTGTCGATACGCGGCGCCATCCTTCTTCGACGGTCCTCATCAGGACGTCAATAAATCTCGGACCCGGCGCTCTAATGACCCTTGAACTGCATCACCACCTCTGTGCTGCGAACCAAAGAAAGAACGGAACGTTTCCCACATTTCTTTCTTTCTTGCGATTATTTTTTTTTTGTCTAGAAACGATGCGTTTATTCGCTGGCTGAACACACCACTTTACGTTCCCGCGGACGCAGCCACGGGGACACACCTACCAAAGTGTCCCTTTTTTCCTCTGAAGTTAAAAAAAATAAAAATGGACGTGAAGGAGGAACTGGAAACATTTCTCTTGAAGTCTAAGGCGGGGGCGAGCTTCTGGCTCAAGTTCTAGCAAAGAAGCCATCAAAATCATAAGAAAAAGGAGTAAATGAATGGTGCTGAAACTGTATAAACATAAAATGCACCGGAAAGATAAAAGACAAAAAAAAACATTTTAAACGAAACGCAGTAGCGACCTAGAGAATCGTTGGCTTCACAGGAGAACGATCCCCCAATTCGCGCCGTTTTTTTTCTTTCAGCTTTCCGGAGATAGGCACGCGCAGCAGAAGTAAAGCGCTGGGGGTGAAGCCAAGTGTACACTGGCGACCTCGCGTGGCCAAAAGGGGGAAACTTAGCGAGAAAGGGCGGACGACACCCCGAAACTAGGCCCCCCACCCCTATATCCTCAAGCCAAACCAAGCCCGATGGCCATCCCTCCCGGTAACCGGTGCAATCCTCGGCGGAGTAATCGAACGTGCTACGAAGCTCGCAGCGCTGGGGCACAGGTTTCATTACGGTGCTCAGCCGAGGAGAAAAACACGTTCGCATCGCCATCTTTCTTGCCCCTCCTCCCCTCGCCATCTTTATTTTTACATGTGTTTAAGAAGGACGCGCAAAAAAAGGTTTACGGACGGAACGAGGGCAGGCTCGCAAGGAATAGCAAGAACCGTAGAAAAAAAAATAGATAGACGAGAAAGGTTGAGGAGTTGAGTAGGCTTTGCACCGTATGGCGCAAGGAACGGAGTGGGGACTCCTGTTTTTAAACTTTGTGTCCCTATCACGCCATCCTCCGCTATGCAAGTGCATTCCACCGTGTTGGGAGGTGGAAACGACCACGCGAAAGTGGAGTGTCATACGAACGAAGTGCATTGTCTATAAAGTATTTTTCGTACTGTCTCTCTTATCTGTATTTTCGTTCCATCTTTCCTACCTCCAGCCCCTCCCTAACCCCACCCCCCCCCTTTTTTTTCTTTGCGGGCTCCGAAAAAAGGCGACGACGACGAACGGGAAAGCCTTGCAAAATAGAACGGAGAGCGGGACCCCGAGCCAAGATAAAGTAACCTTGCTGCATCCGCACCCTGAAAGAGCCGAGACAGTTTCCCCGCCCCCTGTGGTTGACGTAAGAACAAACACGGTCAAACTCGCAACACACAACAGACGCCGGAATCTCGCAATGATATGCATTCCAAGAGAAAAAAAAGAACGTTCGACATGTTCGTGCTCACAAAGAAAGAGGCGAGAACGAGATAGATCGAGAGGAAGGCAGCGACATATTCTGCGAAGGCTGAAGTGACGGACACCGGGTCGCGGGAGCTGGAGCCGAGACAAATTACCCCGCTTGATGTCGCTGCATGCGCCACCAGAGGGCAGCGCGTTGTTTGTGGTGCGGACGGATGGGAGACGCATTGCCGCATGCGTGACAGGGAGCGCCCCCCGGTGGCGTTAGCCATAACTCTTTCGACGCTCCGGTGGACTGTCAACTGACAGGCTTGGCCAGGAAGTATTGAAGGGAGAAGAAAAACTACGCGCGCCAGCATAGGAGAAAAGTTTCCATTTTATGCGGGACGGTGGGGTGGGGGATGTGCGAAGCTGTTACAACGATCCCAATCGCGAATATTTTTTACGTGTGGCATTGATTTGTCAGGGGTGCAAGCTGCTTACAGCAACAATGTGTCTTGGCAGCGGATAAGCGCATAGGAGAGCTTCCTATGCCTACGCTGCGCAACGCCGTACCGTTTCACGCATTCCCTGACGAAGGCCTTACTCCGGCCGAAACCTAGGTAATAAAGCATCATTTCTTTTTTCGTACGCGCGTCCTCAACCTACAAGTGACTGTATATATATATATATATATATATATATATATATATATATATATATATATATATATATATATATATATATATATATATATATATATATATATATATATATATATATATATATAATGGGCCTTATATGAGTAATTGCCAGACCTCATAGTAGGAGACAGTTCAGTTTCACAGCCTGAGTCTTCTCGCACCGCCAAGCATCTGCTGGCGTCTCTCGGTGGTGCAATCTTCCTTCGTGGAATTGTTGTATACTTCGCTACCACTAAAACTGCTTCGCCTTTCCGGAAAAACTGCAGCCTCTCTTTCTCTCTCTCTTGTTTTACTGTGAGTTAGAGTATAAGCGCTGCTGCGCGTGACTGCTGTTGATTCTGATTTCGAGTGAATCCGGCTTGGCCCCATTTCGGTTATTCAGTGAATTGTACAGGGTGTCCCAACCATCATGGACCATGTCTTTAAAGAAGATAAATTGCGTCACTCGAAGAAAATCTAGTGCACATGGTTTCCAGTACAGTGGAGCACCCGCCACTAATATCTTCGTTAATGAAATTTAATTAGGTAATTGTAATTAATTACCTAACTCGAGAAGTACTGTCCTATCTATGAAAGTGTCAATGAGGCATTTGGAGGCGCAGCCAAGGGACATTTAACTGCGGCATTTTTAGCGACATACTAATGGCGGACTAATTTTTTTTCGGACTGGTAAAGCAACCCCACGAAATTTTAAAAAATACCACGTGACTGCGCTCCCACCCGCATAATAACGCAGCGCCCTCAATTAAGCTCATGGAATGGAACTACTCTGCCTGTCTCAAACCGGAAGAAAGAGACGGCGCATCACCTTGATATTGATACGGAAGGAGCACCAACAGCAGGCTTAGCGGATTCGCAGCTATTCCTTCCTCTCATTTCTACGTCGCACTTATTATCAGTCTTTCAAGCCTGACTGATCACATTGATAACAAAAGCCCTTTGATAACGCGACCAAAGTGCCGCTCTGGCCACGCACGAAACGCGAAAAGCAAGGGAATACCTGCGTGTATACCTGCTACAAAAACAAGCACGTGGCCAAAATAAAAACGAAATAGAGAGACAGGGAAGCGACCCACGTGCAGAGAAATGGCAAAACCGATGCGTTAAACATAAGCAATTGCACTACTTCTGAATGAGCCGAATTGGACATCGGGAAGTCTGCACTCCGGGGTTTCGAATCGGTTTCTAATCCGCGATCGGTTTCTAATCCCATCACTGCGCCGCGAAGAGACCATCATCGGCGGTGCCCGCTAAAGGTCCGACACCAAGCTGACGTTTCGCACACCACTAAGCTCGAACACGTCGGCATAATATTCGGCAGAGACACTCAAGACTGCTTACGTGTGAGAATGCGAAATGATTTTTCTTTATTGGCGATGCTTATCCGCGCGCAAGAAAGAGAGAGAGAGAGGGGGGGGGGCGTTCTAACTGTGTCTCGGTGAGGCCGAGTGAAAACGCGCCAGGCGTCTCAAGGCACTCGCTTGCCCGCGAGGAGTTCGTAACCCGAAGTACCGCTCCGCGGCATTCAATCGGACGTTAATTCGGTTTATTTTATGCGCTCATTTTATGCACCCATGACGTGGCGCCACCTCCTGCCCGTTGGCTGCACCGTCACGTGTCCAACGACGCACGCGCTAGGCCGTTCGCTTAGTCAGCCAGATGGCTGCCACGTGACGTGCGATATGACGCAAGCACTAGTCACGCACTAGGCACACAATTCAATCAACCATAACCGTGGAGCCCCCATGGCGGCGGGAAAGCGTGCTCATCTCGCAACCCGAAGGCCCCGATTCGATTCCCACAGAGACTAAACTATGCCTGATATGATTTTCAAACGCATGAGGTTACTTTGTTCACAGGAAGCTCCCTGAGAAATTTGACGTCAATTCGAGCATTTCTTTACGCGGTTGTACTCTTTGCCGTCGGCCATTTTTGGTACCACCATTCGGCCACACCG
Organism: Dermacentor albipictus; assembly: GCF_038994185.2. Lineage (NCBI taxonomy): Eukaryota > Metazoa > Arthropoda > Arachnida > Ixodida > Ixodidae > Dermacentor > Dermacentor albipictus. The sequence goes on along the minus strand of NC_091826.1, from coordinate 57,034,578 downwards.
CCGAGAACAACTCCGGATTTTTCGCGTAATGGGGGCGTACAAATGCTTTCGCATTAAAAGTTCGTTACGCAACAGGAAACTTGACGTGGTCCGGTCACCCGGTGCTGCGCGCACCCCGTCGGTGTTGATACACAGTCAAACATCACGTCCGGTATACTGGAGACGCTGCAGCGCACATGATTCGCGCCTGCCAATCCTACAAGCATGAGTGAAAAGAAGTTATACTGTCAAATTAAATTACGGGGTTTTACGTGCCAAAACCACGATCGATGACGAGGCGCGCCGTAGTGGAGGACTCCGGAAATTTGGACCACCTGTGGTTCTTTATAACGTACACCTAAATCTAAGTACAGGGGCGTTTTCGCATTTCGCCCCCCATCGAAACGACGCCGCCGTGGCAGGGATTCGATCCCGCGACCTCGTGCTTAGCAGCCCAACAGCACAGCCAGTAAGCAACCAGTTTTTTTTATTAATGTATACTCTTACCAGGCAACTATAAAAGCCCAGACGATTCTAGGAGGATTTCAGTTCGGGTCATTAGGTGAAACCGAGATGCACTCAACTAAGTGTACGGATCATAACAATTTCGCCGCAGCAGATGGAGGGGGCAAGTGTCCTTGCTGTGTGAAGGACCAACATTGTTCTTGCTATCATCACTTTCCAACCCTTTTTCGTTCCCGTTTTTCCTTTCTCCAAAGCGGAGTATAGCAGGCTACAAAATCGCATAAGCTCAGGTCAAACCTACTGAACTTTATTAAATAAATTTGCCTGTCTCTCTGCGCGACGGTGACGAGTCCAGCGGAAGACAGTTTGACAACGTTGCCGCGATTAAGTCACTCTCGTGTCGCAAACCGCACGCTCGTTTCGCTTAGCTAACGGGCGCCTGAATCCTCTTCCTGAAATGCCGATACGAAACCTCGGGGCGTCGATGACGTCTTTCTGCGACGTCACAAACATGCGAGTAGCCTTTACAGTCAAATTTAAGGGCACGCTCCGGCTCGTCCGCCTCGCCTGTTACGATCCCTGTTTTCTTTCTTGTTGCCGATTGGACGATAACTTTTTTTTACGTATGTGGTTCTAACATTTTAATAAGCCGGCAATATAGTGCGTTCCCGAGCTCGCGCTTGCTCTAGAAGTGGCGGTGCTCGTCTTGCGAAACACTGTCTGACTAATCTCTCGACGAACGCGGGCATTCGCCATCGACGAAGGCGCGCACAGTACACAGCTGGCTTCCTGGAAACCGATTTCTCACTCGCCATGTACTCGCGCCACGTGAATAAACAAGAGAAACAAAAACTTCGAGTTCCCGCCGCACTAATAGTTAAAAATGAAACGCAAAAGTCAAAGGTGTGTATGCGTCAGAGCTCCAAGTGAGCGCGGGACTGGATATGTGCAGTCGCCAGCGATAAGGAAAGTGACGCCAGCTAGTAAGCAGCATTGGTGACTGATGAGGATTCGCACGTCCGAGAGCTCAGCGTTACAGCCGCGAGAGAGACGCCGTGCACGCGAATGCGCAGGATCGTATTTAGACAACCTGTTCCGCTGCAGCGTGCTGGCCGGTGCACGGGCGTCTTGCGCATTCTTTAACATATGCGCCGAGTGCAATGCCTGCGGTGTCGAAGAAACTATAGACTATCTACTGTGCTACTGCCCATCATTTGAAAATGAAAGACAAGATCTCTGCACATGCTCTCAACCAGTTAGATAGAAAACCGTTCACCTTGAACAAGATCTTGGGACCATGGCCTCGTATATCGCAGCTACAAAAGGACACAAAAGCGCTGCTGCGATATTTGAAAGATACCGGATTGAGTCAGCGTCTGTAATCCGGACTGAGTGACTGCACGATATCCCCGGTGGACTTTCTCTTCTTCTTTTAATCTTTCCGTCCCCGTTTCCCTTTCCCCAGTGTAGGGTAGCCAACGGGGCTCAGTCCTGGTTAACCTCCCTACCTTTCATTTATCATTTGCTCTCTCTCTCTCTTTAACATATGGAGTTTTACGTGCCAGAACCACTTTCGGATTACGAGGCACGCCGTATAGTGGGGGCCTCCGGAAACTTCGACCACCTGGGCTTCTTTAACGTGCACCTAAATCTAAGTTTAGAAGAGTTAACTGCTGGGCTAGTTGGTGATTTTTGCATCTTGCCGTGGTGTCGTCGTCTTTCTTGTGTGCGTTGTTTTTTTTTTGGCGGAAAATCTTTTCAGTATGCTAAATCTAAGTACACGGGTGTTTTCGCATCCCCGCCCCCCCCCCCCCCCCTCTTTATACGTCATATGCTTTTCACTGCAAATGATTTCGTTATGTTGAAATGTTCGGAAATCCAGTGCGTTCCGGAAAAATGCTAGAGAAAGATAGAATGACTCATACTTATCGTTTGAGTCGCTTCTGGAGACTGCACTGGAGTGCTCTGTGCCATATTTTTATAACACGTCGACTGAGCAGGGGGGATGATAGAGAATCATTCCAGTACTTTTAAATTTAAGTGTGAATTTAAAAAAAAGCTATAGACGGTCAAAGTTATTCCCAATATTTAGACTACGGCGCACATCGTAAGTTACAGGCATTGCTTTTGAGGCTGTCCTGGATACGGCCTTGAGAAATCATCGTTCGCAACTGCGCCAGTTAGCGTCGATGAAAGACCATCGCCAGAACGAACGTGCTAGAAATGTCTACGTCATAAGCCACTGTAACGGGCCGACGAATGCATCGCTTCAATTCGTATGAATAGAAAACCTGCACAAACGGCTTCGTAGCGTTAATTGGTGCTAATTGGGATCACGCGGTGTGATGTGAACGGCTATTGTCTTGTTCGACTACACTTAAGCGTCTGGCTTATTTCCTTATTTCACTTCTACCTCCTCCTCCTTCGTTCTCCAGTGAAGGCTGGCAAATCAGGTTTTCTGTTTCGATTGATGTTTCTGGAATTCTTCTTCCTTTCATCTCTCTATCCGCCATGAATGCCTCCTCAACGTGTGCCGCAGTATAGTTGCACGAATACTTTGTTTTTTTTTTCCTTGCATCGCCTAAAGTTACTGCATTACTGCAGTCACTTTCTAGAGATTGGCTGTTTACACCCGACATCGCGCTCAGTCGGATGACGTAAAGAAATAAAGCAAGAAGTGTAGGTCAGCGTTTCTAATTTGAGATGGCAGGTAATACGAATTATCGGGTAATGCGAAGTAGCGAAATAGTCCCCGTCGGCTGTCTACTCGAGTGTTCTTTAGGTCGCACCCAGAGACGCGAGTGTGCTACGGCTAACAATGAGAATGACGTCACGTCGTCGACAGTCACACACTGTTTCGGGAAGTGAGCTATGTTTTCAGGTTCGCGGTTCAGAGCGCGGACGCGGGAGCGCCCGCGCTGAATTTCGGCCGCCCTTATTCCAGCCACTTAATTCAGAGCATAATACTCGGTACAGAGAGCGTAGAAATTGAAAGGAAGTTCTGGGACCTTATGTGCAAAAAAAAAAGAAAAGAAAGGAAAAAGAAAATGTCTGATGACGACCCACGCCGTAGTGGGGGACTATAAATACCTGGGTTCTTTAACTCCAGGTGGTCTCAGTACACCTAAATCTAAGTGCACGAACGTTTTTGTCAATTGCGCCCCCATCGAAAAAAAGATAAGACAGTGAGTACACATTCAACAACCAATTCCGCTACGCAGAAGTCCCAATGCATAACACGATAGTAGAGTTGAGACGCAAAAAAGTGGGTGTAGTTAGAACGAGGAGGTGCAACGTTGCCCAATTCGATCGAAGCGAAAAAGAAAAGTTGCGCACAATGGCTTACTTTGCAAAGGCGGCATATGCAAATCACCTCGCTTAGCAAGTGTGTAATACCTTCTCATAGGTCGAGAGTGTTTCACGGGCGTACAAGAAGCGTTTCCCGGATGACGACAATGCACAGCCATGCAATTCAATGCGACATCATTGTTTCGTGTGGTCTCCGCTTGCCAGCGCGGATATGGAGCTCCCGATAGCCACATTTTAAACAAATGATTCTTTTGCAACACTACAAGCTTTTGGCAAGTTATTTTTCGAGAGCTTCGGCAATTTAAACAAATTTTCGTATTCTACTGTGACCGAATTTTTCCATCGGTGTAAATTTTTTTTTTCGATATGTCAGTCAAGGTGTGGACCTTAATTGTCGCGAATCGTGTGCGCGTCGATGAGAATATAGGCGAAAAAACAATTGATGCATGGCTGGCTTAGTCGGAACCGACGCCTCCACGGATTTCGGTGCCAAAACTAAGGAAGGAGAAATGAAAAAAGAAGGAAAGGAAAGGGGATCAGCCGGACACACCTCCCCTTTGCTACCCTACAAGTTGGAAACGGGCGAGTGGATAGAAACCCGAAAAAGTGGTAGTGAATAAGCAGTGCGAGCACAGAAGACTTACAGACTTACGTTCAAACTTACAGAAGATCACTTGCATGTCCTTTCAGGCAGGGAGCTATCCAACATATTTACATAATCCGCTACAAGCCTAGAAAAATTCTGTGTAACTAAAGCCCTCCTTTCTGTTTACAGTATGTCTTACTGTTATGTTACCTTGCAATAATTTTCTTGTCGTTGGTTTTCGTTTTTTGTGCGTGAATGATTGATATACTTTTAGGCACCCAAGGGCGCATATAATTATGCATACTTGACAATTATTGTACACGTTTTATTTATTTATTTTTCTTTTTCTACCACACGTTAATACTGTATGAAGTTTGCTGTGCTGTCGTTCTGCTGCCTTGTACGGATGGGAGGTGGGGCTAGTCAAGCTGCATCAGCGCAGCTTTTTTCCCACTTTCCACGCCACAACTGTTCTGCGTAAAACACACTGTACTGTTGGTGGTGAAAATAAACTTCAACTTCAAGACAGCGCGGCTATACAGACGGTCACTAAGTCCGGCACGTTTCAGAAGCTGCAGCAGCGAACGAATTCCGGCATGGGATCTGCGTCCTGGAAAACCCTTCCGCAGTTCAACCGGTCTCCCGTGACGAGAGACAGAAGAGGTAATAGTAGTTGGAATAAACTGAAAGATGAATCTAGCACCCGATGGCACAAAATGTCAAATCCAAAGGGTGAGGTGAAAGAACGTCGCAAGAGCCGACGATGAATGACGCCATCTCGTATCTTATTATGATTCATGGCGTTCCGCGATTTGTCGTCTGCATAGTTGAATCTACCCTTGGGCTAATGATAACTGAGTGTAAGGAACTATTCTCTAGCCAAAAAATACATGAGGCGATGCCCTAGCGTTCACATCGCCGAGGTAAGGAAGAAAAGAAGTTTACAAAGTAGCTCCCATCCTCGTAGCTGAATGTGAAATTACACAGCATCGCTCAATGCACCGAACTTCTGTATCTTTTGCTCGGTCAGAATTGATGTGATGTGATGTGATGTGATTGATTGATTGATTGATTGATTGATTGATTGATTGATTGATTGATTGATTGATTGATTGATTGAGTGCGTGAGTGATTGAGAGCGAGAAAGAGAGAGTGAGTGAGTGACTGAGTGAGTGAGTGAGTGAGTGAGTGAGTGAGTGAGTGAGTGAGTGAGTGAGTGAGTGAGTGAGTGAGTGAGTGAGTGAGTGAGTGAGTGAGTGAGTGAGTGAGTGAGTGAGTGAGTGAGTGAGCGAGCGAGCGAGCGAGCGTGCGTGCGTGCGTGCACACGTGTTTTATTTTCTTAGGAAGCATGGTAGCATTAGAACTACAACAGATAATGGCTTTATGTGTTAAGAGGAGCAATAATAACTTCATGACGATGATGATCATCATCAGCCTGGTTACGCCCACTGCAGGGCAAAGGCCTTTCCCATACTTCTCCAACTGCCCCGGTCATGTACTAATTGTGGCCATTCAGTCCCTACAAACTTCTTAACAATAACTTTGATTGAGATTATGTTGGGCGAATCTGCTGACAGTCATAAAAGCTGCGCAGAGCATTGTGCAAGCCTCGGAGGCTGCACCGCCCAACGCTATCACCTATCTGATAAGAAAAGTCAAACTAAGCTCGAGTTATCAAGATTCATAAGGAATGCGCAGCGGCCGTCTTTTTGTTGCTGAAGAACGATCCTGCGCCGAAGGAATGAAGTTTGCAATTGACTAGAAGTATCACATGTTTCATAATTGCGGTCAAATTAGAGTTTGACGCTGTGGCTCACCCGGCCTCGGAGTCAGGTGCAATAGAGATGAACATTGCGGCCGTAGGTGACGTCAGTAAAACGAACCAGGCACATTTTCAATCACGTTGGTATATAAGCATTGTTTCCAGCCCATGACGAACTTGGTTAATAATAGCGTCCAATCGGATTGTGCACCGTCTACGCGGCAGCGGCTGCATACGTTGTTCCTCCATGATATTAGGGCAGTGTCGATGATTAACAATGCATTCAGTGGCGACGTGGTAATATGCAAAGTTCGAAAAGCTGCAGAATGCCCGTTGCAATTCTATTCCTTTTGTGTATTTTTTTTTCAGGGGAATTTTGAACAAGCTTTCAAATGGACATTCGCCTGCAAGGTAAATTTGTCGAATAATTGATGAGAGACTCTGGTCTATGCAAGCGGGGATTAGGGCCTGATAATAAAATAAACGGACGAAGAACCAATGAGGAAGAGCAGAACGACGAAATAGTGGCAAGGTTTATATGTATATATATATATATATATATATATATATACCTTTGTCAGGGAGCCCAGGCACTACTGGAGCGAGGTAATCCAAAACATTGGAAGGTCACGGTGACACAATAAACCGCGGGGGAGACGAGACTGGTCATCAATTTTACCTATTAGTTTCGCCATTTGACCACAACGCACTTGCGCACTCAATACATCATGCTAAAAAAAATGAAACGCAAAAAAACAACTTGCCCCGGTTCCAAATTGCAATACTGTATTCCTTTTTTATTTCGTGAGCATCGCACTGGGGTTTTCCATCCAATTCTCCCGTTGTTCTTTTTTTCTTTAATTTTCAATTTTCCTACGCGCAAACGTTCGCGCCGATTCCCTTAAAGCTTTCTTTTTTATACACGCTGACTTAGTACTTATTTCGCAGCAATATTGTACACACTACAATGACCCTCTACCCCCTGCTACCCCCTCTGTATTGTTCGATATGTCGTGACATTGAGACCACCACTGCCCGGTTCGGGGCTACTTGTCAGACACCCACCACTCTCCGTCCTTTTGTTCCTCTGAACTCCCTAAAATATCTCGATCGGGCCTGTCCCATACTGGACCAGGGCTACACCTTCAAACAACCAAGCTATGAAAGAATACGCTAAAACAGGCCACGCAGTCACAATTGCCAAAGAAAATATTAAAGGAAAATCTAGAAGGGAGCTCAAAACTAAAATAGAAAAAGAAAAGCTTCTCCCCATTCCTGGTCATCCCCATTCTATGGAATCTTCCTTTGCTCTCCCAGATGTAGCGTTACTTTTTCGGGCTTCCCGTTCTGTAAATTTTTTTTCTTTCTGCCGTGTTTTCATAGTGGACACTGCAATCTGATTCCGTTTTATTCGTTCTTTTCTAAAATAGAAAAAAAAATGGGGAGGGGAGGTCGTGTCGGTCACTGCGGTGCTGTTTAGGGAATCAAAACGATCGAGTCGCCCCGGGAGCCGAGTGATAACGCGGCATCGTTTGCTCGCTCGCAATGAAAAAAACGAAAAACGTAAAAGTCACATGAACGAGGAGCATGTTTCGGAGGAGCGCCAGAGAAGTAGGGAAGCTGCGCGTCCCACAGACCAGCGTGCGAGCTAGAGAGATTAGGGCTCGGTCCTCCCGACGCGGCGTCGCATTTTGGTTCGTTGCGTGCAAAGAAAAAAAGCCGGGCCACGAGTACTGCCCACCCGCGCGCTGCGTTGTGGCAGTTTTTTGCCCTGCGTGGCGTGTTTTGTGTGAGCGCGCGCATGGTGGGTGTAAATGAGAGTTCGTTTCGTCGCGACGGGTGTTTCTCTTTGTGAAACAGTGAGACAGATTTGTTATAGCCAACACGGATGATTTGTGTCCTCAGCGTCCACCAGGGCGCCGGCAAATCTTTCTGGAAATTTCGCAAAGCCGACGTTTAGGCTCCCCGTCCTTCAGCGGCAGCCGTGTAGGGGAGGTCGTGTGCCGTTGGTAACGCGTATTTCTTTTTTTTTTTCGTGCGGAGAACAGAAGTTTAGGCCAATCGCTCTTACTATTGCATCTTGACAGGAAGCGCCGACCAGTGTGTCGGAAGAAATCACTCTTATGCAGCAGTAAACTTTATTATTATCATTTTTGCCATAGTTTTCCCGCATCTAAGCATACCTCCCACTGCCGTTCTCTTTTTGTGGTCATAAAGTAAAATGTTCGAACTGCTCTAACGCGACAGTTTAGACATCTCTAGGTTATATGGCGATGCAGCTTGTTGTATTATAACTCGCAGCCTATATGATTATTATGTCTCGTTAGTTCAAATAGGAAAAACAACGACAATGTGTCACAATGCGCGCGATTTATACCCCTGAACGGGTATATTTGAATACTTGTCGAGGGACACTCAAGAACTACACTAAATAAATGTGGTCTGCTATAGAATTCCTTCAAGACTCCCCTTTTTTCCCCACACATTTGACTGAAAGGACCCGGGATCGAATGCTCAAAGCTTTCAGTTCGTTAAGTAATATTTGCTCCATTTGTAGATGTCATTAAATAGTATTATCCTGTTCAGTACTAGTAATGTTGTTCCGAGACTTGAATGTGGAACATCACGATCGGCTGACAACTGCTCTCGTGAGCATTTCTAGCATAAGAACTGTTCTTGCGAATGAAGGCTATGATCATAACTCAACAAAACGAAGGCCCGATTTTCCTTCAAACAAAGTTTCGCGCTGAAATGTGAGAGCCCGCAGGTCAATGTGACGCCTGGTCTACCAGAGCAACACACACACACACACACACACACACGCACACGCACACACACACGCACACGCACACGCACGCACACACGCACACACACACACACATACATACATACATACACACATACACACATACATACATACATACATACATATATATATATATATATATATATATATATATATATATATATATATATATATGTCTTTCTGTTGCTGGGGGCGAGGAAACTGAAGAACGGCACTAATCTTTTCGGGGTCAGGCTGGATGCCAGCTTTTGAGACGACGTGACCCAATACTTTTATTGTTTTGCTTGCAAATTTGCATTTTTTTGTATTGATTTGGAGACCAGCATTCGCAAGGCACTTGAGAACTTCGTCTAATCGATGAAGATGTTGGCTGAAGTCAGACGAAAAGATGACAATATCGTCCAGATAACAGAGGCATGTCTTCCATTTTAGACCACGAAGTACGTTGTCTATCATGCGTTCAAATGTGGCAGGAGCATTACAAAGGCCAAAAGGCATCACGTTAAATTCATAAAGGCCATCCGGTGTAGCGAATGCGGTCTTTTCTTTGTCAGTCTCGTTCATCGGAATTTGCCAATATCCTGACCGAAGATCAAGGCTGGAGAAATACTCCGCCCCTTGTAGTGTGTCCAAAGCGTCGTCAATTCGAGGGATTGGATATACGTCCTTGCGTGTAATCTTATTGAGCGCTCGATAATCCACGCAAAAGCGAACTGAGCCATCTTTTTTCTTTACCAGGACCACGGGAGACGCCCATGGGCTAGATGAAGGTCGTATTATCTTCCGCGCAAGCATGTCAGCAACCTGTTGTTCAATGACCTTTCGTTCCGACGGCGATACACGATAGGGGCGTCGTCGTATAATAGCGGAACCATCGGTTTCGATGTGGTGTGTAGCCGCAGGAGTTTGGCTCAACACAGGGGAACAGCTGTCGAAACAGGCTTTGTGTTTTGCCAAGACCACCATTAGGGCTTCAGACTGCGCGGCTGTTAGATCAGAACCAAGAACAGCTGGAGGAGGGAAAGAATCATCCAAACCTGAGGTTGGGGCTGGCGATGAAGAAGGGCAAAGCGTGACTAGAGAGATAGGTTGAGTGTCGGCGAGGGTTGCCACAGTCATCCCTTTGGGCAACATCACAGGATCTGGGGTCGTGTTGCAAGCAGACAGAAGGGCGCAGCCGCGTGAAAACCGGACGAGACAGGTGGCAATGAGAATTCCGCGAGAAGTACAGCGGGAAGAAGGGGCGACTAGGGCGTCTCCGTCGGCGATTTGACTGGAAGTTACGGCTACAACGTCTTCGTGACCAGGACGCAGGACGTAGTCGGCAGCGATGGTCAAGTTCACGCATGAAAGTGAAGAGTCCGCAACAGGTTCAAGCTCTGTATCCGTGATGTGGACAACTTCCTCTCTACATGAAATGACGGCTGAAGCAGAATGTAGGAAGTCCCAACCCAGTATAATTTCATGGATACACGTTGGAAGGATGAGAAACTCGATGTGGTGGCGTATGCCGTCGATGAGAACACGAGCAGTACACTGTCCGTCAGGGTGAATGAATGCATTATTAGCACCACGCAAAATAGGTCCAAGATAAGGCGTTTTTACTTTACGGAGCCGCGAACACAGATCACTCCGCAGAACAGAAACGGCGGCACCGGTATCGATGAGAGCTGACGCGGGAACACCTTCGACAGTCACAGAAAGCATGTTGGCCGGGCGAACAGGAGGAATTTTTGAAGACCGATAAGAAGCAGTTTCCCCTCCAAAAACTGCAACAGTTAGTTTTCCGAGTGCTGGTCGACAAAATGGGAAGTGGGGCGAAGCGGTGATGTAGAGCGCCGGTAAGGGGATGGAGAACGACGTCTGGCCGAACGGGAACTATGAGGCAGATTGGGAGCAGCTGGTGGAGACGGAGAACGCTGTGGCGGGGACGAGTACGGTCCGGGATAGTAGTCGGCTGATCGGCGAGTGCGGTCTCTTTCATGCTCAGCATAGCCTCGCCTTTCATCCTGCTGGCGCCGGCGGCAGAAGCGGGATATATGGCCGCGTATACCGCAGTAAAAACAAACCGGACGAGGTGGACGCCACTGAGGGTACGATGGCGCAGCAAGTGCTCTGGGTCCCATCGAAGCCAAATGGTCATAGGAAACGCCAGTAGGCACGGAAGGCACGGAAGGCACGGTAGGGGTGGGTAGCGAAACAACATCCGCGTAGGTAGGTGTGGAGCGCGCTACCGGAGCAAGATGCGTCGTGGGTGTGGTCATCGCTGTCAACTCCTGCTTTACGACCTCGCGCAAGTCGAAGGTGGGGGATGGGGCGCAGGCAGCAGGTGGACGGCTGAGGTCTTGTAGGTGAAGCTCTTCGCGGATGATGGTGCGGATAAGAGCACGTAGATCTGGAGAATGGGGAACCTGAGGATCGCTGCTGTCATGTGGAAGACGAATAGACTGCAGCTCGTCGAGGCGTTGACACGTTGAAGTGATGTCTTGGACAGAAGCCGGATTTTGCACGATTAAGGCGTTGAATGCGACAGGCCCAATGCCTTTTAAGATGTGGCGAACGCGTTCGGCTTCCGTCATGCTAGGATTCGCACGGCGGCACAGAGCCAAGACATCCTCTATGTATGAGGTGTAAGACTCTTGGGCAAGTTGGCGCCGCGTTCCCAGCTTCTGTTTGGCGACTTCTGCACGGCCAGACGAGGAAGCGAAGATTTGCCGCAGCTTCGAGGTAAACGTGGACCAATCCGCGATGTCGGATTCATGGTTGAAATACCACGTCTTTGCAACACCGGTCAAGTAGAAGGCGACGTGCCTCAATTTCTGGGTGTCATTCCACTTGTTGCAAGAACTCACGCGGTCGTAGTGGTCGATCCAATCGTCTACGTCATCACCGCGGAGTCCTGCGAAGACAGGGGGATCGCGCTGAGGGCTCGTCACAGTCCAAGAGGGCGCCGCAGGCGGGGTCGTCTCTGTGGTAGGGTTAGAGGCGCCGGAAGGGCCGGGGTTGGAAGTGTCCATTGTTGTAGGGGTAGCTGGGTGCAGGCGGCGACCGGAACGGAGCTCCAGGGAGGACGGGAACGCGAGAGGACGTCGGGATCTTGACGTACCTCCACCACTTTATAATACCGAGACCGATCAAGTTGCCCAGCGCTGTTTATTCCAAAAAGGCAGCGCCCGCAGCTCACGCGCGAAGAAGTCGAAGAAGAGGGAAGATGATGATGGCTATGTACAAATGAAAACGACGAAGTACGTTAATAGTGCTTACAATATATATATATATATGCTTATTTGCCTTTGTTCCTATGCACAAAGTGAAAACTCACCCCGTATCTGCTTAAAACACTCGTAGACAAGGAGCAATTACATAACGAGCCGTAAATTCAAAACGCACACTTAAAGAAAAACGCACGTCGTCATACCCATTCAAGAGGACAAAGCGAACCGGCAGCAGACTGTCAGAACTCACCTGGAAAGAGAAATAAAAAGATGAACATTAGCAACCCTCTATGTACACTGTGTAGGAAATCTATTTGATTTTACGTTTCAGACATTAAACGTTTCGTTTCTAGCACGGAAAGTCCAAGTCCGCATGGGCACGCCTCAAGACACGTTTCTGCGGTGATGGCAGGCGCGTACAATAAATGGTATTTCACGCTTGCTCCGAAAACTCGAACTGGGCTCGCTCCTTCTCCAAGCCTCCTTCCCTTCCCCCTGCCCCCCCATGTTCCCCTTTTAGTTTTGTTAACGTAATAAATGAGCAGACGCCAACGTCCTAGGAGCAACAGAGAGAACGTACGGAAATGCAGGAACCTTAACCGGAGACAATGTTCTGGTCGCCTAACCTGCACGTGATAAAAGGGCAAGGGACAAAAAGAGGGGGAGGGGCACAAACGACGTACAAGTCGGGGTACAAAGTCCTGCAGTAACAGGCGGTGTTCAGAAAGCATGTTACGTTTTGTTGACGTTCCACCGCTATGCATGACCTTAATATTAAAGGCGCTGTATATAGCGGAGGGCTAAGGATTCACTTCTTTCTCTTTTCACCGCGCGGGTCTTGTTCTTTCTCTCCATTTGACTTGCACCGAACCGTTAAAGTATGTAAGAGCTCACGCGTTCCAGCCTTACCGAAACGTATAGATCCCGGCAGGGAGCCGCACCCTCCACCTTGTGCGTCTTTCGCCGAAGCTGCTGATCAACAACGCCGGATGACAGTTTCGAACGCTGGCGTCGTAAATGCCTCGTGAGTGTTAGTCATAGAGTGTTAGTCTTAGAGTGTGAGTTAGAGTGTTAGTTAGTTAGCCTCGTGAGTGTTAGCCAGCGCCACTGACCCCCACAGTGGTGATGGATGTCGACCCGTTTTCAAACTCGGGCGTGACGTATAGTGCGTGCGTTAGCTTAAGAGTTGGCAACTGGCCGCAAATCCCGCCGCGCCAGTCCTGTGGCTACGGCGTTTCGCAGCTGAGCGCGAAGTCCGGGGTTCGATTCAACCCGCATTACAGCGGGGGGCGAAATGCAAAGAAAACAAGGGGTAAAAAAATAGAGCGCTAGATAGGCTAAACTGAATGTACATTTCTAAATACCGAATGACGCGGAAAGTAAAATGGAAAGAAATGAAATAAAGCGAACGAAATATAAAGCAAGAAATACACAAATGTAAAAATTGGTGCTGACGCATGAACACCTATTTCCCAAGTGCTTGAGAAAACGCGTCAAGGCCTGTGGTGCTACACCACGAGCCTTGACACCGAAAGGCAAAACAGGGACGGTCGCCAAGAACAGAAAACATGCGCCGAGTTAGAAAAAAAGTACATTAAGAGCCTTTGACGCGCGGTTTTGATATGTCTCGAGTAATAATGAAAAAAAACAAACAAAAAGTGAGGAGAGGCATCAATTACAGTCTGAAATCTCCTGTAACAGCGAGTGCCACAAAAGACGCATCAACAGGGCAACGCGAACGGCGAAAGTTAGCTTACTTTCGTAAGTTGCGAAAAAGTATGAGAAAAATAAAAAATAAATAAAAGAAAAAAGAGGGTCGCAATGTGGATACGATAAGAGCAAACCTCCTGCCAAATGCACACAAACACCCTGAAAGCATGGCAGATACAACGCAAAAAGGAAGCGCAGCTATGAGAGAGAGAAAGAGATAGACAGACAGAGAGAGAGACAGAGAAAGAGAGAGAGAGAGAGAGCTTGTTGAGAGGAACGGGCGCTATTTTCTGCAGCCCTTTTGGGTGCACGGCTCAGCGCCAAAAAAAAAAAAAAGCAAGTGCTGTTATGAGCAAAACGATCACGACACGTGCAGGCGAATTCTCCACATAGACGCGGTGATGCCGCGGCAAACGTAAGTTCGTACCACAAAGTTATCGTTCTTTTTTTTTTTTTGTGAGCTCAGCTGTCTGGCCCGTGGGCTACTTAACTACGATAACACAAAGTCTAACTGCGTCGTACTGTCTCTGAGCAGCAGAGTGGATCTCCGGTAATATTTATTGGGATCCTCATTGTGGCATTGGTTTCACCCCTCCCTCTCTCTCTCTCTCTCTTAATTTTGCTCTGTAATACAGAGAAATGGCATAGGCGGCACGTTTTCTGCGAAAGCAATTCATTTATGATCGTATGGATGAAATATAATTCACATTTTTGTTTTTTTACGCGTAAGGATTGTTTGCCATTGGTCGAGCGCCTTCGCTAATAACGTATCCAGCATCGCGATTGGCTGGAGTGTATGGCGGATGGGGCGGTACCTCTTAACCAGTGCCAGCATATGTTCACATTATGTGGTGCTCTGTACGCTGTCGTTTACTAGGTTGGTCTGTGCACTTGTTCTCTAGTTTAAGAGAACGCCCGCGGTAATCAAGCCAGTTCTTTTCTTCCTGACTGCAGTGCGCACAGGTTGCGAAGCCTCAGAGCTGTATCTGCTTTTGGTGGTCTCATAAATGGGGACGAAATGAACATAAATGATGTCGCATTGTCGCAATGCCGGACGAGCCAGCTTGTCCGGCACTGTTTTCAACTGACGTACGGCCGGCAAGAAGAAAAAAAGAAAAGATTTGCGCCAGCCAAATATTGCGCTGCGGTTCATCATCTCATCATCATGCTCAGCTTTAAGTAGAGCGTTAATATCAGAGGTTTTTGGGCATTTGTTGGGGAAGAACTTTGTTACAACGTGCTGCCCCATGAGTACGTTCGCAGGCTTTTCCGTCGTCTGCAGTTTAACACGTTGCTGCCGGCGCGAAGTGACACCAGCGTACGACGGCGTGATAACCGACCAATGTCTCGCCAAGGTATGAGAAACAGACAGCGCTAGTATGTACGTGTATGTGCAAATACGAAAGATCCGGGTTTGACTGGAGCGACTCCCGTATATCCGCAAATGCGTACATGCGACGAGGATATATATATATATATATATATATATATATATATATATATATATATATAGGCAAGGAAATCTTCGGTTTAAGAAGAGGTAATCGGAGAGTGTTGAGAAAGGTCGTCGTCATGCAGCAGACACAGTTCGCGCCGTTGACGACGACGACGACAGTAATGATGATGATGATGACAAGGTGCTCGCGCAGCAGAAAGTAGACGTTGCAATGTCGAAAGCTCTCAAGAAACGAGTTCGCTTCGATTTGCTGCTTTGTAGGTAACAAATTTATGCGGATACCATGCACAGCTCGGAATCTATGCGAAGCAAACCTCTCGTGAAGTGCTAAATCAAACGCCATAAAGTTTTCCCGTTTCATTCCTGCCTCCTTGACGCAAAGGAAACTGACGCACACGCGCTCTCGCACACCCGTGCTGCGCCATCTGACAAGCGCGGCGATCACGTCAAAGAGCTATCTGTGGTTGGCGTTGATCCGACAGAAACAATGCGTACGATTGTGGGCCTAATGAGTTGCTGAAGTTAAAACTTCCTCGATGCAAGTTCCACTAATATGGCGAGCCAGTAATGTTTGTGCGTGTTTGTGTGTGTGTGTGTGTGTTTCAAGAAAGCCATTTGAACGAGAGTATCACTGTAATTGCGAGTATGCACTGCACCGAAGCTCTATAGGTAATAAAAAGGAAGCAAAGTAAATATAGCGATTGTGGCCTAATGGTTAGAGAGTCAGGCTTCGCTTGAATACATCCAGTGTATCCAGTGTATCGACAAAAGTTAATTGCACGAAGTAAGTAAGCATGGAACTGTGGGCGGCGGTATACCCCACAACCACGTAGCCGCATAATTGGAGCAAAGAACGTGTTCGCTGTGTTCACCTCGCATTTGAGGAACTCCCGCGGCTTCGCAGGAACGCGAAAAAATTTGGAGGACGCTCAAGCTTCGCCTTTAAGAGTGGAACGGGACAGCATTCAAAGGTCCCTGACTGATTGTCACGCTTCACGGCAACCGCAGCTTTCTTGCGGACGCGCCGAGGCGAGCGCCATCTGGATGGAGTTGTCGCAAACAAACAAGTGAGTGGCACCGCTTAGGGTAGAAACGCTAGAAATGGGGGCTTGTCTTTTAGTTTCCGCGTAACGGAATTATGTTTTCTGGTATATACAAATTACAGTCCGAAGCTATCATGCCTGTTAGTTGTGTTTAGGCCGCACTTTGCGATTTTCCTGACTCATTTTACTTTGAGGAACTCAGTTCAGCAACGTCTCTGCGCCATGCGGAGGGCCTGGGTGGTTGTGGTTCGGAATGACCTTTTCTTTCTTTCTTTCGCGAAACGGCGCCCTATGCCGACACCGAATTTTTATGCGACGCGGGGCCCTTAACGCTATCGCGGAGAAAAATACAACAGTAACAACAAAAAAAGGCAACATCGCCGCCCATTGGATGCAGCGTTGCCGAACGAGGAAACGCCAGACGTCAATACTGGCCGGCACGTGCGCATACCCTTTCGGCCGAACGGAGAGTCGGAACTTCCGAGTGCACGGAATCGACAAACATAGCACCCAAAGCTGATGGGAGGGCAAACACGCGAGAGAAGCCGCCGCCGTCACGAGCCACGTGTGTTGTCGGCATTTTTTCGCCCGCGGCGCCGTTTAGAGTTGCGTCCGTGTTTGTTTGTCCCACGGCGAGAGACCGGAATTCTGGCCGGTCGTGCATTATTGTTTAGGCGAAAGTCGTTAAGCGACGAGTTTCTTTCCGCCTCGTAATACTGGTGCTCGTGCATCACGTGCCGGCTTGTGACGTGGCCGTGACATTTCTGAGGTTGAACGCGAGATTGCGTGTTCTGGCTGCCCGGCAGTGTATAGAGAGGCCGCATTGGATGGTGCGCTGAGCGCGTACTGGAAATATATCGGCGCGCGGTAAGTAAGCCACGGTGTTTCACAAAGTGGACCTGCGTGCGTGCGCGCGCGCGTGTGCATGTATACCTGCAGGTCACAGATGCCGAAGACTGGCGGGTAACCTCAAACCACTCCGCAGTTGCCGAGGCAATGTTGTTGCAGGAATGTTGAAAAAATGTTCGAGGAATGTTGAAGGCATGGTAAAGCAATGTTGAACAAACGTTGTTGCCGAATGAATTGTTATTGCAGCCTGTCTGCGTATGTTGCACGCGTTCGTCAGTTTCTAAATTACTTGCGTAGCGAGTTAATCAAGAAGTGGCCTGCTTCCAGCTTTGATGTACCCACTGCTGCCCCCATGCGGTGCCCCGCGGAGATCCAACACCGCCGGCTTTATGAGAACCGCGCGAGCTCCCCTGGGGCCTCCGTTTGCCGGTATTAGCTTAATTTTCGAGTGCTAAATGATCTCACCGCAATACGCAGCTGTATTGCGGTGAGACATAAAAAGAAAATTTCGGAAATTGGCTTTCAATTTGTCGTTCGATAAACAACTTCTTACCGCTAAAATAAGACAAATGCTTTTAAATAATTTATCGGTCTAAATTGATTTAGTGTTTCTTCTTAAAGGGGCGCTGAACCACATTTTATCAAAGTCGAGAAATTCATTTCAAGCTTAATTTAAATTTAACTATTTCAGAAATACTTCACCGTAAGAACTACTTCAGTGGGTTCAGCAGAAGCGCAGTTATTGGCAATTGCTATTGGTGCGTCCGTTCCTTCTTCGGTGACATGCACTGCGAAGGCTACGGCGGAGCGGGGTGTGCCAACACCACCTAGATAGCACAAGGCCTGTTCACTACTCTCCATGACGTCATGCTACTTGGCTCGAAATTTCTATTGCCAAGGCTGGCGTGACGAAAGCGGCGACGTCAAAGTCACTGTTGCTTACTCGGGAGCATCCCCATTAGATTCTATGGCAGTCGGGCCAGGTAGCATGACGTCATGGACAGGAGTGCACAGGCCTTGTGCTATCTAGGTCAACGTTACTAGACTAGTTTGCTAGTCTAGTAACGTTGATCTAGGTGGTGTTGGGTGTGCCCGCAACGTTCTGCCTACTGATCGTGAACCTGGCTAGCAGATCAAATTTGATTTTGGATGTTAACGCAGACGCTACTATTTCCGATATCCGGGTTCGCGACGCGCCTAACGTAAGCCTAACGCGGTTGCCTCTCTCCTTTGCAGCGGCTGCAAAGGAGAGGGGGCAAGCCACGACAGATATGTGGCGCCGTCTAGGAGTGCCCGATAGCATCGTATGGAGGCAAGGCTTAGGCATAAATGTATAGGTGGGTACTGATCTATAGTGGTTCGTGTGGTCGTTTTCTTTTATTATTGCCGGCTTTGACATATACAAACAATACACAAAAAAGAAAACATGTCAACAAGGATTTCACTGGCACGACATATTAAAATTCTTTCAATGCTGCAAGTTTATGTAGCATGTCAATCCATGTTGGTTCTTCAGGAAGTGCCCGATGGACATCCCTGAACCGTACTACAAATTCAATGAAGTGATCACGTGTAGTTCGCGAATTGACATCAGCATTGCTGAACTGCGTTCTAGCTTTCCACAAACGTTGGTAGTGCGTAGTGGGCATTTGCACCCTCTGTAGAAGACAGCAGTGACGAGAAAAGGGCCTCCGCAGAGTTGGGCGAAGCGGTGAGGAAAGTTTCGCTTCAAAAGATAGAATCGACTAAACAAGACGAAAGTGCTTCAAACTTATCGTGCGGGTGTAACTCCATCTCTAAGAAAAATATTAGAAGAAATACGACAAGGCGCCGTATTACAACTTACGCTATTACTTATGAGAGCTTAATATATGTTGACGCCGTGCTGGCAAGTAATTCGCGAATCTCAAGTTCCCCGTATGCAGTCACGCAACCCAGGCGCCAGTAGAACGAAAAAGGACAACACAAATCCGGTTTAAAAATTTGTTTAAGTGGATGGCTCTTTGCAGTTATGAGTATAGGAATGTTGAAGAGTTCGTTGGCCTCTGCGGACACGTGTTATTTTGTCGCGGGAGGCAGCTACGATAGCAGTGACGTCAATCTCCGTGCGCGCGTGGTGCCATTCAAGCTCGCAGTGCACAGAGAGTGATTAATCTAGCAGCTACAGTTACAAACAGAGACACGACGTTCTTTTTTTTGAAATTTATTTTTTGCTCTATCACTGTCTGCGAACGTCATCGCGTGCACTTACAAGCGTCAATATGTTAGCCGCAAATACACGTATATTATGATGGTGACGTCTGTAACCATCCAAACGCTCAACCAAGGGCTAGGGATTGTAAGAAACATTACTAAAATTAAATTATGGGGTTTTTACGTGTCAAAGGCATGATATGATAATGAGGCACGCCGTAATGGGGGACTCCGGAAATTTTGACCACCTGGGGTTCTTTAACGTGCACCTAAATCTAAGTACACGAGTGCCTTCGCATTTCGCCCCCATGGAAATGCAGACCGCCGTGGCCGGGATTCGATCCCGCGACCTCGTGCTTAACAGCCCAACACCATAGCCACTAAGCAACTACGGCGGGTCTAAAAATATGACACTCAAGCTGATCACGTGCTTTTTTTTCCACAAAGGCGAGATAATATGGCCAAGGAGAGCCAGGAAATGGCGTTGAGCTGTCGATGGATTGATGGAATACGGTTAGCGGATGTAACGTGACTGATAGAAGCCGAAGGTCAGTCGCCGTATGAGCGCGTAAAACATAAATATGCATTATATATATGACAATGAACGTTGTTAGGCGGGCTGTGGATA
Organism: Dermacentor albipictus; assembly: GCF_038994185.2. Lineage (NCBI taxonomy): Eukaryota > Metazoa > Arthropoda > Arachnida > Ixodida > Ixodidae > Dermacentor > Dermacentor albipictus. The sequence continues at coordinate 57,014,577 of NC_091826.1, read as the reverse complement.
TAGATTATATATATAGTCACAATAAAATTTAAAAAAAATATGAGTCACCCCAGCATACGCCAAAGAGGGTGGAGACGAAGGCCTGCACGCTCTCAAAAGACATTCATTAAATTACTTGAAATTCCTATTCGAATGCGTTGTTACTTCTTGTTAATTGTTTCCTCCCATGAAAGGTCGTTGGTTCGAGTGCCTTAACTGAAGCTACCTTAATTAGCTGGCCTTAATTAACTTCGCCCTAATTAACAACAAAGGTCAAGGGTGCGACTCCCACCGAGAAGTAGTGGGTTCGGATGCCTGAATTAACTACATCTTAATGAACTTTGCCTTTTTTTTGCATAATGAGCGGCATCGGAGCCAGCTGTGGATGAAAACGACGACGAATGTGCGGGCAGTCGCAAGAGCATGTGTCTGCTCTTGGCGAGCTCACGTCTTTTATTTTTAAATTGTAATGACTCATCCCTATACTTGACGCAGATGATTTTCGACATATAAGTTTCGGGCGGAACACCAGCAAATGTCTTTCCCGACAATGCGAGGTGACCTTAAAGAAGCTTCCGCTGTAGAGCTTCCCACCTAAATTTTTACTTTTGTAGATCTGGCTTATCAACAACCAACCTCTGCTCTTTTCGCAATGAGCCAGAAAGTACGGACCATTTCTTTCTTTCCTGCCACCTCTTCTCTCTCCGCAGAATATTCTTCTTATTTCCAACTAGTACACTGGGTTTCTGAGCACCCTCTGCTGCATCGCAGGTCTGACCACCGCCGTGGTCAGTTGCTTCGCAGCTGCTGGGGACTGAGGGCCGGGGTTTGATTGTTGTGTTCATATAGGAGGTTGTGGCCAAGTACTGCACCAGGGTGGCCAATCCTGCTCTGGTGAGGGAGTGCGTCACCGGTTCTGGTCACCGGGATCAGGCCGCACTCCAGGCCTGTTTGCGCAATTTTATGAACACGCGGATTCTTTTTCTTTTTTTAATCCGGTGGAAAATTGCCGGCACCGGGATTTGAACCATGGAACTGCACCAAAGATTAACACTGCACCACTGCACCAAAGATTAACAAAAGAATAATGAGACATCCACCCAATCGTAGCAGTTGTTACAAAGGAAACCCATACGGGTTCCTTCTTTAACTGGGAGGCTTTCCTTTCAAGGAACCCGAACAAGCATCGCACTGGCCGTGATAGCCCAGAGGCTGTAGAACTGCTCTGCAGAGCTCGAGGTACCGGGTTCGAATCCGGCAGCGGCGGCCGCATTTCGAGTGGAGTTTAATTGGAACAAAACGTTCGCGTAGTTAGATATAGCTACACGTTGTTTTTTTTTTAAATAAACTCTATGAATGGTCAAAATTAATCCGAAGTCCTCCGATATTTATTTATTTATTTATTTCTTCATACTGTCAACCCTCTGCTGAGGGTTCTTACAGGGAGGGTTTAAATACAGCCAGACCATATATACAGGTGCATCAAGCGGCAGCGGAATCACAAAAATACATGTTTAACAATTTTTCAAATTCACAAACATCACTGGCTTCTGCCACAAAGCTTGGCATTGCGTTCCAGAGTTCAATCACGGCAGGGAAAAAAGAAAAGCGGAACACATCAGTGTGAGCAAAGTATGGACGTAAAACATATTGATGATTAACACGACTGCTTCGTTTTCCTGGAAGCTACACATACTCATCTTTGTTGATTTTTAAATGTCCATGTAGTATTCTATAAAACACTTTCAAACGATTTTTTAGCCTTCGTACTTCTAGTGTTTCCACATACATGATCATACGCGGATCATGGCTCGCATAGAAACCCAGAAAGTAATTCATTCAAACTGTGCAATAAACTTCTTCTTCGTCTTCTTGTACACATTGAAAGTGCAGTGGAAACGTTGAGACACTCTCCGCGTCTTCAGTTATGTTGCCCGTGGATTCTTCTCGAGCTATGCTGTAGAGCTAGCAATCGGCAACTGCTACTTAGAAGGTATCCCCAAAGCCACAATGGGAAAATTGGGCCACAGTGATATAAGTGCGCGAAGGAAATGTCTCCCATCCGAGGAGCAGATTTTTGCACCCGCAAAGCGACTACGCAGAGGTACGCGCCGTCGCCAGAGAAATCGATCGCCGCGCATTTGTGCCTCGCCCTGATCGAGTATCTTGCTTTTTTTCTTTACCCTCTCCCTTTCTCTCTTGCGTCCCCGCACGCGCGCCCGGTCTTTATTATCACGTTTTTTGTTTTGTTTCGAATCTCGCGGAAAGCGCGCGTGATTTCAATTGATAAACGATCGTTTCCGGACTAACTCGCAATGCACACAGACGGTCTCGCGCGCAGCGACTCTGCGGGGCAGGCGGGGATATTTAATGAGTGATGATTTACGAGTGGCACGCCGTAGAAGGCGATGGATAAGAATCCAATAAACTCGGGGAAGGAAAAAGAAAGAGATAAAGAAAGAAAAATGAAACTAGAACGCCGAGCAGAAAGCAACCGGCCACTAAACATCGACTAGTGTTTGCAGAAACCTGACAAGGGTGTTAACAAGAGTCAACATGAAATATCGAAAAAAAAGGAAGAAAAAAAATTTGAAGGCAGGACCAGGGTATCTGTATGTCCGTTCTTTTTTTTAACGTTTCCTTTTTTGTTCTTTTTTTCCCGGATGGGCAAAGTAAGACAAAGGGGGCCGCTTAGACGGCTGTTTTAATTCGACATTTCTCTTTGCGTTTCTCCGAGTTTCCGAGCGAGAAAAAAAAAAGAGAACAGAAAAGACATATAAAATGAAAGAAGGAAGTTAACGCGCTTTTGGGTACCGTGCGTCTTTACTATCTTCTAATGCTTGTATTCATCGTAGGGAGGCGGGGCGGAGTCGGGTCGTGAAAATGGCCTTAAAAGTGATTACCATCTGTCCACGGCAAAACAAGAGCACTAAGCTCATTCGCTACACCAGCAAGAAAAGTAAATAAATAAATAAATAGATAGATAAACAAATAAATAAATAAATAAGGAAAGAAAGAAAGAAATAAAGAAAAAAAGAAAGAAAGGAAAAGATAAACATAAGTGAAAGAAACATCTGCACCCGCGCTACTCTGTAAGATGCACTTGACAATATATGTATTTCGTTGTTGCCAGCGGCGTCCACTTTCTTTGCCTGCTGTTCGTAGAACCCTGAATCCGCTTCGGGTATGCGTTCGTTACGAAATTCATTTGCGTGTGCCTCTGTTTCTGCCGTATACTTCAACGCGAGAGTAAACGGAAAGGGAGCTAATCTTCCCTCTCTCAATTTTCTTTTACTGTATGCTTCATGCTGCCTTGACTTTGTCGCTCCTACTCTTCTTTCTTTTTTTTTTCTTTAAATGTAATCTCTGCTTCAACAACCAGTACGAAGTAAAAGTGTCCCCTTCTTTTTTTTCTTTGTAAGGAGCATTTCTGGCGACGCTGACGAGAGTTGTGCGCGGAATTATCTACGCTTTCCCTCTCCCAGTCCCCGCGAAAACTGAGCCTTCGTAAAACACAGCAGCGCGCAACCGTCTGAAGAACTCCACTCCCCCTCCCCTTCTCCCACAACCATCCTCCCCCCTCCCCCCACGCGCCTCTTCTACGCTATACCTTTTATGACGTTGCATCATTTTTTTTTTGGCACCCGTTTTAATGACTGTTGTCACTCGCCTTAAAAAAGAAAAGCGCATACAAGACGCACGCCCCCGTCGCGAATAAAAATTGCCGGACGAACCACATCGCAATTAGGCACGCGCGGAGAAAAAGAAAAAATTAAGCGCCACGGGGGGCAGTCAGGGGTTGCCGGCAAGCCTTAAAAAATCGTTCCTCTCATTAGCGCCAGGAGCTTTTGTTTTTCGGATCCCGTTCTCACGTACATTTCTATCCTCCTCGCGTTCTGGCATCCAGAGTTTCCATTACTGTACGACTCGGCGTCCCAGACCAGAACGGGGCGGGGCATCTTACCGAGACGCCAGCGTCTATCATCATCACCACCATCATCATCATCATCATCGTCGTCGTCGTCGTCATATCATCATCATCATAATCATCGTCGTCATCGTCGTCGTTATTATTATTATTATTTATTATTATTATTATCGTTGTTATTGTTAAAGGACGTACACATGCAAAAAAATAATTATTTTGGCAAACTTTCGTTTTAAGTGGCGGGTTCGTACACTTACCATACGAGTGCGACTAACGCTCGAGTTCATGCGGTAGTAGCGCTTCTTTCTCAGTTCTGATCGCCTCTAATTCACGTCGAAATGGAAAACAGCTTATCAGGTGTGAAGTGCCGAGATTGACAAGTGCCTTATTCATCTCCGTCTTGCACTTCTTTTTTAAAATGCGATTATAATCAGATGTAGGCCCCTTTAATGGGCACCGGGTGCTCCTTTTCATATAAAGATGCCAATAACGCAGGCCACAGCTAAGAAAAAAAATCACGTAAAAAACACCTTCAAACCTTTAGACAACATATATAAATAACTCAAACAAACTTTAAGGTCATCGTATCTCTCAAGGTACGACGCGTTTCCCAGGGTCCGTCATCGCCCGTTTTGACTTCGGCGCCCCCAGAATTAGGCACGACGTCGTTAACGACGTCGGATCGCAATCAGCGCCAAGAAAAGAAGTTAACGGAGCGTCGCTCGACGTTGTTTCATTGCAAGAAAAGCCCATCTTTCACGCCTTTCCCTATTTACCCGGGGAAAGCACAGGTCTAGCGACGGCCGCTCGGAATTGCCCGGTTAAATCGGCTTTTCCCACGAACAACGTTTTGAAAGGATAAAGAAAAAACGAAAAACTTAAACAGCCGCGCGAGCTCACATCTCCAGAGATCGACGAAATCCTCGTGTCGGCGAACCGCGCGAGAAAAACGCAAATCGGCCGCCCTGCAATGCCGCATTCCCGGCAAACAAGCTCAGAATCGGAGTCAAGTTGTCAGCCGACTGCATAGACAGAACGGTGCGAAGCGAGGAGAAAAAAAAAATTTAAAAAGGAAGCCGCTCACAGCGCGATCGGGATAGAATGCACTTATGCGTCGGGAGTTCGCATAAAACAGCGTGTCTTTTGTTTTTTGTTTTTTTTTCTTTGTGGCTCCTTTTTGTACGAACGCCGCCTGTCGCTTAAAGTAAAGCCTTCGGAGCTGCTAGCGCCATCTGTGAGCCTGCGGCGCAAGCAACTCTCGCGTTCCAGTGTCTGGTTGCCTTTTTTTTTTTGCAATGCAAAACATCAATGCACGGACCCAATAGGAAAACAACAACAACAACACATACACGGTATCGAAGAAATCACGACGGTAGAGGTGACATCGACTACGGAGCTCGAGATTTCTTTAATTGTGGGGTTTTACGGGCCATAACCACTTTCTGATTATGAGGCACGCCGTAGTTGAGGACTCCGGAAATTTTGGCCACCTGGGGTTCTTTAACGTGCACCTGAATCTAGGTACACTGGTGTTTTCGCCCCCATCGAAATGCGGCCGCCGTGGCCGGGAGGCGATCCCGCGACCTCGTGCTCAGCAGCCCAACACCATAGCCACTGAGCAACCATGGCGGGTGAAGCTCGAGATGGACTATATAAAAGTGCAACGAGATATTAAATTACGGCCCTTTGTTGTCTTCCTTCTGGCAGATTTTAAAACCATGGTCACTCCTTTCGGAGACAGCAAATTTCGAATAAATTTGTCACAGCTTCAAAATCTTCTAACATCGTGCAACGCAAGGTAACTTGAAATTTTCTAAATATTTCTGGCTAAACTTTATTTTTCATACCTGGTATCAGTGCGAGAAAGCCTTTTTTGTGATTGACCTAATTTATTTGGGCAACGGCATAAGGAAAAGGAGGAAGAAAAGGAAGGAAGGAAAGGTAGGGAGGTCTACTAGACGCACGCTTGGTTTGCTACCCTACACAGAGAGAAGGGTTTAACGACATAAGCTTTTTTTATTTTATTTTGGCAGGAATCTCGGCCCAAGCGGTTTTATTTCCTTAACCATACGTGGTCGATGAGGAAAACGAATATAACATTTGGAAGGATGGTTTACAGCGCACGCGGCTGATTACACACAAAGACATTACCTACTGGTATTCTCATTATTCGTCTAATGCTCCAGGAACAAAGCCAATGTGTGCAATATCGCTGTTCTTTCCCAATATTTCGTGAATCAGCTGTAATTCGTCGTGTAGCACGGTTAATGATGCATAAAGAAGAACAATAACAATGATTTCGCAATACTACGGCACCGTTGGCCAAGTAATTACGTGTCGCTGAGGCCAAGCTTTGCGACACTGATGAGTTTCGTAGTGTTCAACCACTGCGAATTCGCACGCAAAGAAATCTGATATTGTACGGCAGCCAAGTTATCGTTATTCTTGAAACCAATCTTTCCATCCCGATGTTGCATCAATTGTTTTCCTGCAACAAATTTGGGTGCTGGGACAATGGGAGCTAGTGCCCCGCAGGTTCCGTTGCTAAGGGGCACGGCCCCCCCCTCCTCCCCTTTCTTCCCAATACCGACCTCTCTCAACTATAACGATTAGGGATTGGCTTAAAAATTACAAAAAAAAGAACTCACCTAAGCGAAATGAGCTATCCTCCCCGGCCCCATGTCACCACACTCAAGATAATACACCTCCGGAGCCCCTGGTCGCATCGCTAATTAAAAATTGCATCACTCACTTGTTTGCAATCCCCTGTATTGCTGAGTTAATTAGTGGACATCATCCTGTAATAACTGCAAAACAAAACAACAAGAAAAACAAAAACAAACGAAAGCTCTCATACCACGCGGATCAAGAACTGCGCTGCAAGTATACGTGCTGCCAGGTGTGTGTGCGCTATATATTTCTGCTCGAGTTTACATTTCACCGGATATGACGCGGCTGAATGCGCACTGCTTTGATTTTGTTTCCATTGCAACGTCTATCAATCATCAAGCTGATCTTTTCTGTTCTTTTCCCCTTCGTTCTTTGCCGCTCTGTGAACACTCAGTATGTTTTCAGCTATTTATTTTCTCTGCTGCATTGCACAGGGGTCGGTGTAATGCAGCCAGTCCTTCCGCTCGATTCTGTGGCACTCTTATCATCCGCCGTTCACGGCTGGTTGAATGAATGAATAGAATTTATTGATATTATATTGATTTATTATAGGAAAGATAGGTGTACCCCGAAATTTAGACAACAAATGCATGTGCACTATGCAATGATTTAGCGAATTTACCTCACATGCTCTGGCGATGTCCCGCGTTACACAGCGATAAAAACAACACTTCTTCACGTTGGGATGCGGTCCTACACAGCCCCAACCTCGAAGAGCAGTTATTGGGCTGTCCAACGGGCCCGCGACGCGGCGGAGAGACTCGGCCTCTCTGTCCCGACGTGGGAGCGGCCCGCTGCGCGCTAGTGCGCGCCCTAAAGGACCCTAATAAAGTTTTTCATCCATCCATCCATCCATAGGAAAGACAGAGAGGTCGACCTGAGCTAGTGAGCTCTAGTCTGCACGGCTGGTTGATCCCACCGATAGGGCGAGCAGGGCATCGCTCTGCCCGCTGACGAAGTGTGAAAAGGAATGGCATCGGAATAGAATCGTTACATTATTCTTGCCCTGATTCACACTCGCGACGTTGTTGGCACACTAAATTGTGCGTTTTCCTTATACAACAGCTATCGCTGCGACTAGCAACACTATTGAGAAAGCAGGCAATCACGCCGAGGAAATCATTGCGAATATTAACTATTCTTTGTTTGCAATATAGAGCTAATAGGAAAACAGGGAATCGAAAGTGGAAGAAATGACAATTTGCGGCCCTTGGGAACCGAACCAACGACCTCCGCATGACGTGTGCGATGGTATACCAATCGAGCTTCACGGCGGCGGGCTGTCCCCGACGTCCACTTTCCGTGGGATATTTTTGCATGCGCTCTAAGTCTATAGGCTTGGGAGTGTTAGTCAGCGCCACTTGCGACAATAGCGGCGGATGTGGAACATCATTTCTACCCCGTGAGTTTACGAGCTGGCACTTGGCCAACAAGCCCACGTAGACTAACTCAAGGCATCCATGGTTGCCAGACGCAAGGCCCTCGCCATACGATGACCGAGAAAACAGAGGGGACTTGATTCGTTGTCAATTGCGACCGAACCGAGCCGACAGACATTGGCACCCGTTTTCTTTACTCTTCTAGATGTCGTATACGCCTTGCACGAACAAAGGGTCAAATAATTGTGCCGCGAGTTGTTTTACGATCAGCCCAGAAGTCATGGGCACCGAAAGCTGCTTCTCGGCACCGTTATTATTCCACGTCAAGTGCACGCACTGCGCTACTGGCATTCACGCTACGAAAATTTTGTTGATCATTTCGGTCGCCGCGCTGGAGAGTTATCTTGTGTTGCCATTATGGCGTAGATATAGCTGGAGTCATCTTATAGTTGTCCTACATATACCGTAGAGGCAAGTCGGAAATAGTTAACAGAAGAAATACCGTGACGTTCCCCTCATTAGCAATACAATACGTTTATCGACATTTAACGCCTGTTATGAATAAAATATAGGAAACATGTTTTATGTATCTTAACGTCCAGATGGCTTAGTGACTGAGGACCATGCACGTATGAGGGGGCATCTCGCGTTGGAGACGCAGTATTTCAAGCCTTCTCTCGTAAAACTTGCTTTTCAGAAGAACAACGTAATAAATTAATCGATGATATAATGTTTCCAAGTTTCATTTGAGAACAAGGCCGCCACGGGTCGGACTTCTCGCGTGTGCACTCATCGTGCGGCATGCATGCGATACAGTGTGGGTCATTTCTGACATTCAAAATTCTACACTCAGGTCATGATTCTGCGAGGTCGCACAAGTCTCGCTGCGTTTCCTGTTTTTTTTTTTACGGGGTTTTACGTGCCAAAACCACTTTCTGATTACGAGGCACGCCGTAGTGGAGGATTCCGGTAATTTCGACCACCCGGGGTTCTTTAACGTGCACCTAAATCTAAGTGCGCGGGTGTTTTCGCGCTTCGCCCCCACCGAAATGCGGCCGCCATGGCCGGGATTCGATCCCGCGACCTCGCCCTCAGCAGCCCAACACCATAGCCACTGAACAACCACGGCGGGTGCGTTTCCTGGTTACCTTACAAGTTATTACCGCGGTGTGTAAGCGGCGAAAGAAGGCAGTGATTCCGTGGAGAAGATAAATATGCCGCTAAAGACATCGATCGCTTCGCTGTGTTGCGTAGATGATCCGTGGTATGAGACACGTGGTTCTGGTTCCCTTTGGCAAAAAGTGTATAGAAAAATAAAACAAAAGTGCCTCCCAACTTTTCTTTAGGTGCATGAAATCAATTCTGTACGTGACACCAATGAGTGACAGGGTCAAAGCAACGGCCACAGCGGGCAGGTAAGCAGCGTTTTCCTCAAATGACTTTTATAAAGTCTTTGTTATGAAGAGAGCCTTCGTCCACGAATAACGAAAAGCAAGGGTCACGCATGCTGGAAACCTCGCGTTCGACTTTTCCTTGTTGTTGTTGTTGCTGCCGAACGGCTGACGATTATTGCAAATGGTGCGAAAATGGCCGCGGCGACCGTGACAGATCAAGGATTACCACAGACAGCGAAGACGGAACGGTCGCTTGAGGAGGAAACCGGAAAATGATTGCTCTGTAAGGCTAGTTTCCAGCGGATCGATGTACGTAGACCAAAAACCGTGGGCCGATGGCTAAGATAGTGAAATACCGGGCCGACCCGTGGCGAAGGTTAAGCAGGCTTCAAGCAGTCCGCCACCTTGCAAAAATAAGTTTAATATCTTAGGTCTAAACACAACCCGTATCCGATATCAAGCTGATAAGAACAGATACTACACTTTGACCCGCGTCGGCCATGCCTACGTTCGTCCCGCCCTCTCTTTGTCGGCGTTCCAAGCGCTTGCGTATCTCCTTTCCTTTCCTTCCGCTCTCCCGTGGTGGCGGTCTCGTCGAAACCTCTCGCGTGTCTAGTTTCCTCCGCCTCCTCAGGGCAGCGGTCCCGTCATCCACGCCAATGTATATAAAGATCACGGTAAATGAGTCCGTACCTAAGTCCAAAATTACGAGTCACTTCTGTGTCGTATGCCAAACAGCTTCGCCGGTCATCCACCTTTAAAGAGTGAAATGACTCATTATTTCTTATCTTTTATTCCATGTGTGCGCAGTCTCGTATTTATTTCTTGTTGTATTTTTTAAACGTTGTAAAGACAGTGCGAACGTCTTGTGAGGCACCCGAAAACAACTATCCCCCTGTATCTCTCTTGTTTTCGGCATATCCTGCATAACACAGAAAAACGCAGTGGCCGACGTGCTCTTTACGTCAATGTCACCATACCAACGCGTGAATAAACACAGAACAGAAATGAAAGTCGGCAAAGCTCCTTGTGATCCAAAGTTATCCATATGTTCAGGCACTTCGCAGTTTATTGCGATGGTTTAACAGTGGAGACGACCCTTTGGTGAAGCACGTGGAAGCCCTAATGGTAAGATGAGAGAAAAGCTACTCTGCGCTTCGGCGTGTCACAGGTGCGTTGCGCCTCTGTGCTCCACTTCGCACGAAGAAGATGCGAAGAAGAAGAAACTTTATTAATGAACGGTCCGGCAGCTTTTGTTGTGGTGGCCTCAGGTGGCGGCTCGAAGTCCTTGGACTCGGGCGGCATCTTAGGCTTGCCGGACGGCCCAGAGCTGGTCTGCCAACTCTGAACTGTTGAGAGCCGCCTCCCAGCGGCGGCGACGCCGACGCAGAAGGTCTCCGGCGGCTCCCGCAGCCGGGGTGGCGTCGGGAAGAAGCGAGCTCGAGGCTTCCCGTACTGTGGCAACTGTCGCGATTACGGACGCGTCGCGAACGGAGGTGTTCTCATTACCGTGGTTGCCGGCACATAACCAGAACATGTGTCGCAGCGTTGCTCTCTGTCCGCAAGCTTTGCAGGCATCTGTTGGATGTAAACCCGGGTAGCAGTGATGTACGACGGCGGGACTAGGGTAGGCGTGTGTCTGGAACAAGCGTTAAGTTACGGCCTCATTCCCGTTTAATTTGTCGTGTGGTGGCGGGAATGTGCGACATTCGAGTCTGTAGTGTTGGGTGAGGTCTCTGAACGTGGTCAGGCGATCTGTCATATCATCATTACTCTTTAATTTATCTCTACTCGGTCTACCTGAGAAATTATCAGAAGTAGAAGGATTGCACCACAGTCTATACGCGGATGAAATCACCCTCTGTGTTCCCGGGGGAGGATGTGACGGTCACGTCGAGCGAACACTGCAGGCAGGAGTAGATGCGGTCCAGAATTGCGTGGAACGGGCCTCGAGTACTCGGCTACCAAGTCTGAACTCTTAATCTACAAACCCACAAGGAGAGGTCGTAAAACCCTGCGCGACGAGGAACGGGAAAACTCCAAAATACGCATTATATTGGCAGATGGTTCTCCCGTACCGCACGTAGAAAAATATAGTATCCCGAGATTACACCTGCAGGCAAATGGCCACAACGGAGAGACGGTGCGAAGACTGCGAGAGAGTTTTATTTCTCGCACTTCTCCCCGCGCGCAAGTGAGTTTGTTGTTGTCGCCACCTCAAGAGCACTTTAGAGATTGCATCTCTGTCATCTTTCTAACCCCTATCCCCCATCCCCAGTGTAGGGTAGCAAACCGGAGACTGATATCTGATTAACCTCCCTGCCTTTCCTCTTCATTCTCTCCCTCTCTCTCTCCCGCAACATCTCTGCCTTTTCGGCTTAAGATACGCTCGCACGTTTCGAGCGTGCGAAGCACCAGCAAATCTGTGACGACGGACCTCTGTCTAGCAACGTCGCATTCGTCGTGAGCTAGTACGATAAGGAAAAGGGGCGCACCTAGCTGTTACGTTCACTCTCAAACACATAGGACCAAAGACTATCACAATCGACAGATGCCGAGTGTGCGTATGCCTGCTCTGTATCCGTTCCATTTGTCCGCAAATGCCTGTCAGGCTGCTTGCCTATACACTCGCTATCGCACTCGTCCAGAGGTAATGTTGGAGACGCTAAGAAGCATAACATATACGGTGGCTGGCGAGACTCATTATATCACAGGGACCGGCGGTCGCCCCACTAGGACCACGTAGGGGGTTCACTCCGATCTTGGTGCCGTCGGTCCGTGCGCCATGGGCACGTACCTCCGCTATTGCCGGCATCTGTGTACGTCGCTTGCGCGTCGAGCGCACGCAACATCATCCGTGCGCCCCCCGTGCGCGCATTGTTCTATCTGCGTACGAGAGCGCGCGAGAGACAGACACAGCCGCTCCGTGGACGCGGTGATTACGAACCCTGGCGGCTCGACCCGGCGGCACGTGGGAAAAACAGGTTAGCGAGCGAGTGGGATAAACACATGCACGCGCGGTTGTGTCTGCCGTTTCATCCGCACGCGCACGCACGAACACACACACACACATACACACAAACGCCGTATACGACCCGCAGGATGTTTGTTGCCTCGATCGGTCCAAACGGAAGGTTGGCGTCGCTCGCAAACGGTTACTTTTTTCGTCGAGAAGCCAAATGTGGAGGTCCTTCAGGCCCTCACACTTTGCCGAAGAAGGTGTGTGTGGGGGGGAGGGGGGGTGTGAAGGAGACTGCGAAAAGGAAAAAACAAAACAACAAAACAACACAAGAGAGAAAGGGAGAGAGAGAGAGATGATGATGCATGGAAGAAAGACGAGAGGTGGAAGCGAAGAGAAAGAGAGGGCGTGAAAGAATACGAGGGGAAGTGGAAGGAGCAGAAGCAGGCGCAAATTAAACTGTCTGGAAGCATGCAGTGCTGCAGAACTTACACGAGGCTGCCTACGCCACTCTAGCAGAAGCCACGAAACGGCCTCCGCTCTGGCCACAGTACACACAACGGCGACGGCCGAGGAAGCGGACGCTTCCGTCTCCCGGTGTGTTCTTGTCTTGGTAGCCCTGCCACCGTTTTTGACAAGGACGAACCGCGATCTCGTACCGACGAACGCGTTCCTTTGTCGTCGTCAGCTTAATCAGTTCTGAGCAGCAGAACGTCTGTGGCACCGAACAGGCTGCAGGCTAGAAAAACAACAACCGAATCTAATCCGATGCTCCGCTCGCACAGACCGCTTCTTCGCTAGAAAATATTAAAGAACTTACCCGTAGTATTTACATTCGTAGAAAGGTCGTGTCAGTAGAGTTCGTCATGTTTAGTTGAATGCATGCTGCAACAATTTCAACTCCTAATGAGAAACGGCTCGTTAGCGCAGCGGTAACGGTAATGACATTTATACTACATGTAAAGAGCCGTCTTTATTACTCGCTTTGGTGTTGTCTACAGATTCGCTCCTCTCCCGACTAGACGGAGCTCCGACGCGTAGGCTCTGTCGTGCTGCACCGTTTTAACGACACACGCGGAGCATACAGTTTGTTGCGGGCAGACAAATGCGGGAGATGCCAGAGTGTAGACGCACACGCACAGACGAGCGCAGTGATGGACCAGCGAGGGTCTGTGAGGGTAGAATCCGAAGAGGAGAGACGGGGGAGAGGAGGGGGGAGGGGGAGTCGGGGGGGAGGAAGTGGTCTCCCCGCGCAAAACAGGAGGAGAGCGGAGGCTCATAGCCGACACGTGCCGAACCCTCCTCGTTCTCGCAGCGTCCCCCTCTCTCTCTCGCTCTCTCGTCTCCGATGCCGCCACTTTAGTTCCGTTCCCCGCGTTAGTTTCTTTCGTGGTTTCTGCTCTCCTTCGGACTTCACGTGTATCGTCCAGTTTCTTTCTTCCGCATTTCTTCGAACATTTATTCTCTCTCCTACCCTTCCTTCTGAGGAACAGGTAGTCTCAAGAAGGCTTGGTCCGCTACTGCTTGGGGAAAGCTGCTGTAACCGCTACCAATCTGTCGCAGCGCCACCGCGTGGAATTCGTTCGTCTCTGTTGCCATGCCGCACGTCGACCTCTTCTCTATACCTTTCGTCTTATCTCCCCCTGCCCAAGAGTTTCTGATACGCGATTTGTCTGAAACAAGAAGGCGCTAATCGTTGGACGAGCGGGAACGTAGCAGTGAAATAAGAAACAAACGTCTAACGGTATCACCGCTCAACAAGGTGCATGCTTGCCGGTTACGCGATTGCATCGCTTAGCTGTCGCGGCCCTGAACGAGGCGCTGTTTATTTTTTTATTTTCGACCAACCATTCCGCCTTTTTTTTGTCTTCTCCGTTGATCCCCGCTCGAACAACACGTGGGCCCCTCTTCCATTCGTAACGCTAGCCTCGTTCTCGAAATGTCACCTTCCCTCTCCATCTATGCATTGCTGCTTATGCGCTCCGCGTAGCCATGTCGCTCGGCGACGGCTCCGATTGGCTCCGAAATTGCGCTCCAGCAAGTTTAACGACGCCGTCGAAATCCCGATGTAGGTAGGCCGTACGAGGAGGCGGCATCTCTCTGAATCTGTAAGCCACACCTTCCGCCTCGTCTAGTACCAACTTAACGGGTATTCTGAGGTCTTCACTGAGTTGCAGCTTTAATTTTTTATCTTTTTTATTATATATTTTTTTTATTATGGGATCCCCACCAATGAAAACAGCACTTCAATGAGATCCACTTTGAAAACACCTGTTAGTTCATGGTTTGAAACAAAACACGATGCAACCCGTCTGCAAAGGCAGGTACACAAAAAGTATTAATAACTAGGAAAGAAAGGTAAAGGGCACCTGTTTCGGGTGCCCTACCTTATGCGCCTAACTTAGACCTGAAAGGTCACTGAAGATCGATTTGAGTAAACTGGTAAAGCGATGGGATTTTCAGAGTGATTAAATTTTGCTACCCGAAAAAAACAAACAAAAAGACTGCGCGTACTGAATTCAAAGGAAGTAGCCGATGGCCACCCCCCTCCCCCTCCCCCCTCGCACTTGATTTTTCTCAAAGCGTTCCTGGCATCGAACCCCCGAGAAATCATTTTCGTCTCGATCAAACACGAGGGAGAAAGAGGCGGGGACATAGTGACTTTCGGTCGTCCAGAGATAACGTGGAAGACATTACCGAGGCGCGGGGAAATGTGGGCGTCCTTTAAATACTTACGCTTACAGTGTGAGTGCCTGTTGGACGCTTAATCAAATGTAAAAAAAAAAAGAACGACAGGTTAGGAAAGTGAATGTGTGGGCGACGGATTCACGGCTCTCCCACTGAAACCGAGCAGAGCCAATGCGCCGTTTCACACTTGCCCACTGATTGTTTTCGATACACCCCAGGATTAACAAATAAAAAAAAAACAAAAAAAAAGAAACTCGCGAAGTGCGTCTAGGAGCCAGTCATGCAGCAATTTTGCGTGTATTCACGGGTTGCTTTCCCGCTCCGAAAAAAAAAAAAAAACTTATGCAGCACTTACTCAGCAACAGAAAGCTGTGTCGGGAGTTTTTCATGTTGCTGTACAATTTCCTCGTTGACACCTTTAATCTAATTATAACATCTAAGAAGTTGATTAATTAAGACTAATTATGTAATTAGGTGGAATGCAAAAGAATAACTTGAGTATCTCCAAGCGAAGGCGAACGTCACCTTGGTTCTGTGCAGTTACGTGGAATTTGCATATTTTTTTATAGTTTGACCATATATAATTGAAGCATTACGGATTACTTCACGGCAGGGGATACGTTACAAGAAAGCCTTACCGACGTCAGTTGTTTTGTTTTATGTTGCGGTGTGCAAGGCACCACGGCCGGCTTTAAAAAGTGGCGAAGGGGCAAATGGCATACTCTGTATACAGCTGCTATTTGTAAAGCGTAATTACATTAAAAAGATACAGATAAAGTAAGTAAAACAAGAAGGTACAGTAGCAGAGAACATTTCACACACACAAGATAATATTTTTACAATAATTTACTCTTTACTTCTTCAAACACAGACAAGAAAAAAAGAAATCAGAGCATGATACAAACCCTACGGACGAGCCGATCTGGTGTCACGGAGAAAGCAGCTCGGCCGGCATCGAGGTTGTCACCGAATATGCATACAACTCCCATAATATTTTCCCTCGGGTTCATTGTTTTCGGAACACGCTTAGAGTGGTGGGAGATGGAGAGAGAGAGAGAGAGTGAGAGAGAGATAGATAGATAGAGAGAGAGAGCTGTGAGAGAGTGAGTGAGTGAGAGAGAGAGAGAGAGCTGTGAGAGAGTGAGTGAGAGAGAGAGAGAGCTTATTTTAAAGTTAATGAAGAGCGGAGCGCCAGCGAAGCAGTGCATACCAGGAAGGAAACAAGGGCCCGCATTCCCCCTCGCCACCCGTTTCACTTTGACTCGTGACGTGGAACGCATTATGTACACACACACACACGCACCGCCATTTTCCCGCCGCTTTACGCGTAAAGCGCGCCCGCGTTCGCGATCCGTTCGGTGTGTGTGTGCAGTCGTCCTCCATGCCACGTGCCGATCTCGCGGTAAGCATGTTTTTCTGACCTCTCGTAGTGAAGCAAAAACGATGCACACAAAAACGCATAAACTGCCACGGGTGCCTGCAGCGCGCTCCGCGACCCAAAGACTTTGGAACGCGTTGTGTTCCGCTACGGAAAACATGGTTGCTGCCGGCGCAGCAATTTGGAAGAGCAATTAATCGTTTATGACGTCGACGCCATCGATTCGCCACACGGTGCGCGGTCGAAGTGCTCCGACCGTAGACTTGCGATCGAATCTGCGAACTTCGCTAGAGTCAGGGAAGGCGCGAAAAGTAGAAAGGCGTTTCTAATTTGTGTCGTTTACGCGTATGAGAAAGGCGAGTCGACAGCAATTCACATGCAAGAAAGGCAAGGTCTTCTTAGTTGCATAAGGCTGTCATGCGGTTTGTTGTTCAGACTGCAGCACCTTCCCAACGGCCCACACTTTTATGTTCCACTGTCTCCGGGATCGGACCACATTTTCCGTAAAGACACACTTACGGTTCCCCTTTTGGGGGGAGCGCCATTTTAACGAGCGTATCTGGAATCAATTTCGGCATTTTCGTGCGCTAATTACGCCTCGTTACTCTTCCGTACTTAGCTCTTGGCTAACTTGGCCTTGATCTTGATTCGTGGATACCTTTGCGTAGAAAAGCGCTCACGAGGAGGCGCAACGTCAGCTTGAGCGCGAAACTCAAAATCCTGACCCCGTCCGGTTGCGAGTATTGCGCGATGTTTTGAACGATGCCAGACGCACGCCTGTATCGACGTTTGCCTTAACCCGATGCGTCTAACCGAGCAGGCTTTAAAATATTTCGCAGCCTCCGCGCGTCAAACCAAGTTCTGTCTATCGTCATGTGTTTTGCGAGAAGCGCATGCGCTCTTACGTGTCTGCACGTAGGTGCCCAATAGGGCCAGAAGCTTGACGCACATGTGTCTGAAGTTCAGCACTTAATTTCTCTGATGAGAAATCACGGCACGTGCGACTGAAAATTGTTTCCTCCGCTCGCCAAGGCTGACTGTTACGGCACTGCTGTTGATTGATGGATATTCTTTCTGGGCGCAAGGGCCAGAAATGGCCAAAGAGCGCCATGACATTTGGCGACGAATGGCAAGGAGTATCGTTGAATATGGCGGAAATCGTGTGGCTGTATATTGCCTAAAATATTCGCTGTACATGGTGCAAAATATGTATCTATTAAAATAATGTCAATGAAAAGTGAGTCCTGTGGTTGTAAAAGTACGTTGTGAAGCATTAGATACTAAAACATATCAATTTATAGCAGCAACAGTACCTCTGCAGAGCCCTTCAGCGCAAGGGCTGCGAGGCATGCGCTCTGTAAGTGATTTCATTGCAGCTACAGCCTCTAGGCAGAGGCTGTGCTACAAATAGCCTGGCCAAATGATTTCTATGGTATTTCTTCTAAGAACTTGAGTACTGATTTAAAATTAAATAGAGGGTCATTGCCTAAAAAGAAGACTGGGTGCAGAGGTATATTATGAAGGTATAAGGAAGGGAAGAACTTTTTTCTCTCCTCTTCTAATAATGGGCACTGAACGAGAACATGAAGGACTGTAAGTCTACTTCCACAACTAGTGCACGTCGGAGGGTTAGTTCCAGTTAGAATATACGAGTGAGTGCTATAGGTGTGCCCAATTCTTAACATACAGAGCAGTACTTCCTGGTGTCTTGTTGGTTTTTCATAGATCCAGTTTCCTATTTTCGGTTTGACTAGGTACAGTTTTTTGGATACCTGAGTGTCCCATTGCCATTGCCAATATTTCCGTAGTTTACGCTGTAAAAATGGCTTAAGGTCTGTGCAGGGTACAGGTATATTATTGTTTGCATCACAAAAAGCTGCTGTTGGCACGCGAAGTTTCAGCACCGGTTGATCCCTACACAGAGCTAAATTATTCAAAATATATGCTTCGCTTTATCAAGTGTTTATAACCTTTCGCACGCTGCCACCAATATTGCAGTCACCTCCCTCTCGCTAGTTTCCACGGCAGATACATTCAAGTTTCCCTGGCTGCCCCTAGAACCCGAGGCAGTATGCTTGATAGATACGTCCTTTGTTATCGTGGGATGGATACTATACGTTCAACGCGATCGTCTGAATCCGGATATAGCCTCCTAACGATTTCGCGATCTCCCCGCAGTGGCTAAGTTGTCATCGCGTTCTATTCTGTTGCGTAGGAGGTCACGGGTTCGTGTCACGGCCGCGGCAGGCACATTACGATAGGAGCGGAACGAAAAAAAAATAGAGAGAGAGAGAGAGAGAGAGAGAGAGAGAGAGAGAGAGAGAGAGAGCGATCAAAATTAACCCGGAGGCGCTCCGCTATATACGGCGTCCTCCATAGCTCGTCAACGCGGCTCCGGGACGTTGTACACGCCACATTTTAATCATCGCGAAATGCGAAAACACCCCTGTACTTAGATTTAAAGAACCACAGGTAACCCAAGCAAACACCGTTAAAGAAACCGGGGTAATCCAAATATCCGGAGCCCCCCACTACGGCACGCATCCATCAGACCGTGGTTTTGGTACGTGAAACCCCATAATTAAATTCATTATTTTAATCATCCCGCTCTGACAATGCATGTAGTTTATCAGGCTATGCCTTCGATGATGTGATGATGAGCATATTTCCCTTCACGCCTTCGTCTTTCTTTTTGTTTTCCTTTGCTTCTTTCTGTTTTATTTCAGATGTTCCGGAATTTCGGCCTTTCGGCTGATCCATTTTTTTCTCAGAGTTACGTCATCTAAAAAATGACAATAACGACTGAATTTTTTTATATCTCGCCACTCTCAGACACTCTTCGGTCGAGTTGTTCCGCAAAGCTTTTCGTTCGTAAGCGGGTTACGCCATGGGGGTCGGGTATTTGAGCGTCTGAAACGTCCAGCATCACGATTGGCCCACACCAAGCTCTTACGAGCAATATTCTGGCGTAAGAATTGTTTTCGAATAGGGGGCCCCAGACGTGGCTTACATGTATGGATGGATGGATGGATGGATGGATGGATGGATGGATGGATGGATGGATGGATGGATGGATGGATGGATGGATGGATGGATGGATGGATGGATGGATGGATGGATGGATGGATGGATGGATGGATGGATGGATGGATGGATGGATGGATGGATGGATGGATGTTGTGAGCGTCCCCTTTGAAACGGGGCGGTGGGTTGCGCCACCATGCTCTTGCTATTATAATGCCTCATGTCCTGCTCAAGTTAAAAACAAAAGAAAGGAAAGAAACCACTATGAACTCCCACAACCATTACAGTGCAGCGGCACTAACGACATATATCGGCAGGCGCGCGCGTTAATTTACGGCGTGAGCAGTCTGCACTAGACGGGCCAGGAAGGCAGCTTGCACGACGATCTGTGCATTCGTCCTGTACAGATCTGTACATTCGGCCCCGTGTAAAGGACCGCGTACACCCCGCGGTCCTTTACACGGGGCCGGTAAACTGGAGTGGGACTCGTCCCTAACACGAGGCCTAGAAGTAAATAAAACACTGGACCGCGCTCGCGAGCGCTCCCGGTTTCAAGCACGCAACTACGAGTCAGTAAAGAAAAAAGCTGTTCGTTCATACAATAAATCATTTCAAAAAAAGAAGAAAGAAAGAGCGCGTGAGGAAGAGGAGCGAGGACTTGCGCCTTGCTTCCTGCCTGTTTCGTTTTAGCCAGTATTAGCCGGTCGGAGTGGCTTCACTTGGCTTGCTACAAACGAAAAAAAAAATTAAAGAAACAAAAATAAATTGACTGGCGAAAATATTTGACCGCGGAAGTGGATGTCCCGCGAAGCTGTTGCGAAACCCCCGCTACAACTGCTGACGGGGGTATGAAATGCTTAGTTTATAGTTCGGATGCTTGTTTTGAGCTTGTTTATTGAAACGCATGCTGTTCTGTGTGCTGCAGGGCTGATTTCAATGAATGTATGCACTGTTCGCATCACTTTGTTGAGCACTTGAAGCCTTTGCCTTACGGGGGTATGAGCCGTTGCTTACGGGGATACGAACCATTGCATTCTTGCTTGCTTACGGAGGTAGGAGCCATTGCTGACGATGCCAGATGCATGTTCTGAGCTTGTTCTTTGTTCAAACCTACGCTGTCCTGCACGCTGTATGCGTGATTTCAATGAATGCATACACCGTTCGCTTCACTTGCCGAGTGATTGTAGCCTGTGCATTACGAGGGGGATGGGCCGTTGCGTTTTTCCTTGCTTAGAAAGGTATGAGCCATTGCTGACGATGTTAACTTCTGCTCACGGACGGAGACGGAAATGCCGGCGACCGAGAGGCGAACAGCATCGCCGCTGTAAAAGTGCGCAACAATGAAAACAGTTCCCGCACGCTGATCGCCACATTTCTTTCTCTTTCCTTTTCTCCTTCACTCTCTCTTTCCATTTCTTTGTAAGCTGCTAAACGGCTTGACTACTGCGTAGACAGAGAGAGAGAGAGAGAGAAGGGAAGAAGGAAAGGCAGGGAGGTCAACCAGACTGAGTCCAGTTTGCTACCCTAAACGTGGGGAGGGGAATGGGGAGTGAGAGCTAGAGAGATAACTCAGGTACAGGGTAAATCTGTAGCACAGATGGGGCGTAAAAGCGCTGCATCTTCAGTAATTAATAGCTTGATTGAAGTAAACGGCGAGGACAGTTCCGGACGAATTATCAATGCTAAAGCATTATATGCCCCCTTACGCGACAAATCCGGCGTTACAGTCGGCGGCGCCACCGAATGATGGTACCAAAAATGGCCGACGGCGAAGAGTAAAACCACATAAAAAAGATATTCAAATCGATGTCGGATTTCTCGGGGAGGTGCCCGTAAACGAAGCAAATTAATGCATTTCAAAATAATATTAGGTAAATTTCGACCTTTCGACTTTCGGATATCAGGTAATTTCGGTGGGAATCGAATCCGGGCCTCAGAGGCCCGAGACGAACACGCTTCCGTGCGTCACTACGCACGTCACGTCTAAGCCATCCGGCTGAGTGAACGTGTGGCCTAGTGTACGCGGTGGGCAGAACTGCGCCTGGAGTATCCATATAATTCATCATCATCATCATCATCATCATCATCACCATCATAATCTTCTTCGTCGTCGTCGTCATCATCATCATCAGCAGCAGCAGCAGCAGCAGCAGCAGCCTGGTTACGCCCACTGCAGGGCAAAGGCCTCTCCCATACTTCTCCAACTACCCCGGTCATGTACTGATTGTGGCCATGTTGTCCCTGCAAACTTCTTAGTCTCATCCGCCCACCTAACTTTCCGCCGCCCCCTTCCCATATAATTGCTATTGCAATAAAAAGCATTAATGTCTAATTGAATGCCGCTGAGTGGTCTTTCGGTTTATTAACTCGTCGCGGGAAGTGAGCGCGTTGAGACGCTTGGCGGCGCTTTCATGTGTTCTTACCGAGGCGCAGTTAGGACGCAGGCGCGAGCTTACGCGCACAAAAACGAAAAAAGAAAATCACCAAAGCGACTATAACGCTTTCGCATTTCCACACGTAAGCAGCCTTAAGTGTCTATTCCAAAATTTTGGTTCGTATATCACGGCTTGCGTCTTTTCTGTCGTCGTGGTCGTCATCGTTTCTGTTGTTGTTGGTTTCCACGAACTGGCCCTGAATCACACGTGGTGTGGTAAACGGAAATAAGCGAAATGTTGTCGACCGGCATGGTTACTACATATATTACCTGTGTTGCCTAAGCTGCTATGCCATTCTGCGAGTCATTTAAGTTACCGGTATCGGAGACCGCAGTGCACTGCGGCGGACCGAGGAAACGATCATTTACTTAGATTTAGATAAAGATTTAAAAAACCCCGCATGGTCAAGGCGAATCCGCAGTATTTCTCTACAGCGTTACACATAGCCTGCAATGCAGCTTCGCAACGTCCAGATCCAATTATAGTTATTAATCTGAAATTATTTATGTAGTCTCCAACAGAGACTCGAAGACAAATAGTTATCGGAAAAGTACTCCTCCGGTCACGCTACATGTTTGTGTCTTGCTCGGTCGGAGGCAGATCTTTCTGGCAACCGAAACCTGTCGATAGCTCGATTAGTTTCTGTCTAATAACAATGTTGTTGAGCCTAAGCCCGACGTCGAGTGCCGATTAGTAATTACCATTGTTGACTGTCAGTGGCTATGTCATCCCAGAGATGGTGCGCAGAGTTTTCTTACGTGGCATAGCTTCTCGGCTTCTCACGAGCCTCGTGAAATGACGAGAACTCAATAAAGAAGATTGGCGTGGAATAAGGACTTATTATAAAGCACATTGTAGAATACTGAAAGAACACGTCGGCACGACGTTCTTTCTCCTCCCCCCCCCCCCCCCCCTTCTTTCTGTTTTGTTCTGGCAGCATAAACTTTGGATTACCGGAGTACGAGAGGCCATCATCAATTCTGGCGTGGCGATCGGGCCTGTCCGAACCCGGTCAACCCCCCCCCCCCCCCTCCCTCTGGGTTGAAGCGAGGAGCACTCTTCAATACCTTTGCCAACAACAGAGCGAACTTAGGAAGGGAGGAGGGGCGTAGGGAAATACGTGACTGGGAAACGGGAAACGCAAGATGGCGGTGCACCGACCGAAATCAAAGCCCAGTATGTACGAAAAACGAAAGGAACAAGAAAATGGAGACGAACCAGTTCTTTCTTCTTTTCTAAACTTTAGCCGGTTCTCTTCCGCACCGTCAATATTGAGCCCACGCAGGCCCAGTGCATAGATGACGAGCAAAACACACGTTCTCTGCTCAAAACTGTATCGCAAATTCGCGCCACGTTGTTGATTTCCCAAAGTAGGAGAGTTGTGTGTGTGTGGCGAAAAGGGGGGGGGGATGTAAATTTATGCATTCTGGGAGCATGCAAAAAAAAAGCCCAAGAAAAGAGAAAGCTATCCCAGGATTGACGTCGTATGACCACACGTGACTTGTGCTTCTTAATGTGTTTTTTTTTCTCTCGCTCTCTTCCTTTTCAGGTAGGTTCACGTCATCCTGCCGAAAAACACCATCAAACACGACGACCGACGGCCAAGCATTGTGGTGCGCGCTTCAGACGTAGAGGTGGGTACACCTAAATAGGGACGCTGTGTATATACAAAATATTATAGGAAGAACACACTACAGCAAACGCGTGCTCGTGTGCCAAGCACAAAACACATAGGTGGGGCGACAATCAGAACGGGACAAAGAAACGCGACGTTGTGTCTACCTTGTACTACGCTCACAGACTCGTTGACTGATTGCTGGTATCGGCGGCCGATCATTCCGTTATTAAAAGGGTGAGGTCAACCGCTTCTGTCCACTTTTGTGTTTCGCTTGTCGGCCACTTGGGACGTCCCAGTTACGCAGTGCTGACTGATGAGAACCGTTGGACCGGCGCGCCGGGCCCACCAACGATGGGTCGCAATTTCACAGAAACTACATTACGATTTTCAGAATGCTCTCGCTGAAAACAAGAATAACAAGTAACAACAACGACAAAAAGAAAAAATGACAAGTTAGGCTGTCGTAATATTTCTCCATGGCAATACTTGCACTGATTTAGCGAAAGGGATTCTTTTATCGAACAAAATGGTGGGCGAAACGTCTGCTTCTGAATTTCGCTCCCATGTGTAAATTCGACATCACGAATTTCAATGTACTCTCGTGGATTCAGGAGAAAGCTTTCTAAAGTCGCTACGCCAAGTCTTTAGCTATTTAAAAACGTAATTGAAATACTTGTGTACAGATTCACTCTTAATTAGCCTCGTGCAGACGTCGCCATAATCGATAGCACGTCACTGAGAGCTAGTGAGAGAATTTGAAGGCGGTGTCGCCACCTGTAGACCATCTTGACTCATTCTCCGGCTTACCCGGCCTCAGTGCACAGTAAGACTTACCTTTCTGACACTTCGAGACAAAAATTGCAGTCGCTTTAGCATACGCCAAAGAGGGTGAAGGCGAAAGCCTACGCACTTAAGAGACATTAATTAAGTTACCTGACATCCTCATTCGAATGCGTTGTTACTTGTCATTGTCTTCTCCCACCAAAGCTAGTGCGTTCGAGTGCGTTAATTGACGCTACCTTAATTAACCTTCCCTTAATTAACTTCGCCCCAATAAACACCAAAGGTCGTGGGTTCGAGTGTCCTAATTAACTCTATGTGGATTAACAGTGTCTTAACTAACGTCGCCTTAAGAGGAAGCTTTAGCTCGGGTGCTCCTATCTAAATACATGTAAAAGGAGAATTCGTTTTTCTCGGCAACCACTGAACCAAATTTGACCAGGTTTGTTGCATTTAAAAGAAAAACTTAAAATCTAGTGACTGTTGGTTTCGAAGTTTTGAGTTAGGTCGTCAATTTTTATTAAAGATTGGCAAATATCGAAAATTTTCAAAAAACAAAACGATCAAGTTTATAACTCTATAACTCAACAACGAGAAATGATAATATAATTCTGTAAATTGCATGTAATAGTACATCTAAAGCGGACAAAATTGATATGTTACACATGAATATAAAAAAATGTAATATTAGGAAAATACAACTTCTGCAAAACCCTGTTAAGAATGGCGAGCTGCAAGGCAAGATTGCCACCCAGTTATGACTGGGCGACACGACGCGCATCCCCCACTGTTAAGAATGGCGAGCTGCAAGGCAAGATTGCCACCCAGTTACGACTGGGCGACACGACGCGCATCTCCCCCTCACCGTCGCTGCAGCTAGGAGGCGTTCGAAGAAGCGACCTTTGTGCTGAAAACCGCCTCCTTCCACCAGCCCCATCGACATTGTGACGGAACGAGTTCGGTGTGCGAACAATGGTTCCGGAGTTCTCCAGCGCGGACCTGATCTGATACGCATGGACAAGCTGCCGCGGGAAAGCCGTATTTTGGTGCTTCCCATGCCTCGGCGTGACGCAAGACAACGAGCTACCCACGATTGGCACCGATACTTCCCGGAACGGCACCCCTCCAATGCCGTCGTTTGGGCATCGGAATGTGTGTGCCTTTGTGTACGTAAACTGTTCTGCGGAGCGGCAGCAAGTTGGCGATGAGTAAACGAACAGTCGCCGCCTCGTATGGCCGGCGGACCGAGTGCATAAAAACTGTTGTTGTGCGAATGCTGGATACACTTCTCTTGAGCAGTCATGTTAGACTGATACACTTCTCTCATGCAGTCATGTTGGACTGACACTCTTCTTTTTCAAGCAGTCATGTTAGACTCATTTAATTTCTGTAAATAAACCCATATTCCTCGTTCTCGATGAGACGCAGTTCTTCACTTCATCGACGTCCTCAGCGTAAATAAGTTGGACGACGGCATGGGCCAGCTACCTTCGAATTCATGTCGTACTCCAATCTTGGCAAAGGACCACGAGCGATGGGATTGAGCCCCCAATCCTGACAACCCTTGTAACCAACGTAACAAATTCACGTAAAATGTGAACTGACGTATTGAATTTGTCCGCTTTGGATGATCTAATCGATGCCATTTACAGAACTGCGATATCGGTTTTTGATGCAGAGCTATGAATTTGTAAACTTCGTGCTTCTATTTTTTTTCAAACGGTCAAATCTTTCAAAATCGTTTTAAGAAAATCAAGCCCTAAATCGAAATTTCGCTTCCAACAGTCACTAGAATTTAACTTTCTCTTTCAAATGCAACAAGTTTCATTAAAATCGGTCCAGGGGTCATCTCATAAAAACGTTTTTGCGTTTTACATGTATTTGAATAGGCTGCGTCGGAGTTGGGCCCGAGCTAAAGCTTCCTCTTAACAGCAAACGTCGTGGGTTCGACTTCCACATAAGTTTGAGTATTCGACTCCCACCGAAGGTCGTGGTTCGAGTGCCTGAACTAACTCTATCCTAAGTGTTTGATGTAATAGTTCCGCGGAAAACCGCAAGGTGGAGGGAATTAATCAATAAAAGGAAAATTAGACATCCACCCAATCGTAGCAATTGCTACACAGGAAACCCGTACGGGTTCCTCGAAAGAAAAGCCTCACAGTTGAAGAAAAATTCGTCCTGGTCCGGAGGACGAAATTTTCCTTTAACTGTGAGGCTTTTCTTTCGAGGAATGCGTATGGATTTTCTTTGTAGCAATTGCTACGATTGGGTGGATGTCTAATTTGCTCTTTATTAATAACTCTATCCTAATTAACCTTGCCTTTTCTTTTGGAATGATGAACGTCGTCGGAGCCAGCTGTGGAAGATGACGACGACGAACGCGCGAGCCGAGCCTACGTGACTTATTGTACCGCACGCCGCGTTTTCCAGACCATCGGGTGTATGAGCCACTTGAGGGTTTCGACTTGATAATTTAATCAGCGTGCAGTAATCATATCAATCTTTAGTGAGGAGGAAGGTGAAGACGATGACGTTGTTATCGGCTGTGGACGGATCTAGCCTCGCGAAAATCGCCGGCAATATATCTCCACTTCAGCACCGCCTTTCGGCACAGATGAACAAACCTGAAGTGCACAGGTATACGTCGTTACCTGTGGACTTCATCATTCAAAAGCGGTAACGCTAGACATGCGAACAGGGCGACACGCGTGGCGATGCGAAACTCGCAAGCAGCTCGGTCTTTGATGCCCCTTTAGAAAGAGTGAGAGTTATTGAACTTCATCAATTCGGGGATCTCATATCAAGGTAAGGTGAGAAACACAGCGTAGCTTAAGCCATCATCCACAATGCGCGCGCCAGATTTGGACAAATGTAACGTCTGAAAGCGGATTCCTTTAGTTTGTTTGTTTGTTTGTTTGTTTGTTATAGATGAGAAATGTTGGGAACAAGTATACCGTACATGATTGGATTCTCCCTCACGTGATGTTGTATGAATGGACGATGACGATAGGTTAGGTGAAGCTTTACAACTATTTAGCATTTCGCAACAGAACTCGAGGCAGTCACTTGCATCAAGTTTACATCAAAAGTCATTATTCTTTTTCTTTATGAATTGAGGAAGCAATCTCGATGACCGCTATGTGACTTTTCATGGCGTAAGAAACATAGTCATCTCAACAACCCACATGCAGCTACGCCCACCGCTGCATCACGTTAACCTGACTTTTACGAGGAAAATAACGCACTCTACCGGAGTGTAAAGGAAATCAGAAGCTGGAGGAAAAAGATGAAAAGGAATAAACGCAATGTTTCTGTCTCATTTGATCTCTTCTCGGCCGTCGTGGATCGGTCGCCGTTACAGTTGGACAGGCCTTTTGTGACATCTATACTTCGAGAAAGTGGCAGAGACACCATGCCGGTTGTGGTAGCTCGGAGCAGAGTCGTTAAAAAAACAAAAAAAAAAAACCACAAAGAGTTCCGAAGAACTTCGCCTGTACATTTATGAAAAAAGAAATAGCACACAACAAGCTCCAAAACTTGGTTCACTTCCTCTTCGAGGCGTCGACAGGACGATAACGACTCGGACCAATGACTCCAAAACACCAGAATCAGGGCCCGATTTCCAGGCGAACGAATTCGCGACGACGACGCAAGGAGGATGAAGAGAGAGGGGGGGAGA
Source organism: Dermacentor albipictus (assembly GCF_038994185.2). NCBI lineage: Eukaryota > Metazoa > Arthropoda > Arachnida > Ixodida > Ixodidae > Dermacentor > Dermacentor albipictus. The sequence continues at coordinate 56,986,666 of NC_091826.1, read as the reverse complement.
AAGAATTGCAAGCAAAATGGACTCGCGGGAAAGGTGGGTCAGTCTAGAGTGCAAGAAGAGGGGGAGACGAGTATTTACGAGGCGAAAAAGGAGGCTCGAACAACCTGACAGACTAGAACGGCCACGGCGGTCTCGACTGAAGAGCTGTAGGCGATATGGGGAGACATCGAGCGCGGTTTCTCTAAACCACTGGCCACGGAGTTCCTGGCCATGCCTCTCTTCCAGGTCATTTTTTTCTTAGCTTGTTTTCTTTTTTTTTCGCACGACTACTTGCAATGGATTCGTGACACCCTGCTCGAAGCAGTGAACAGAGCGTGGGTGCTGATGACGTTGGATAATAGCAGTGATGGAGGTAAACGATGCCGACGAGGGTGTTCGGACGCAGGCACGATATCTGCCGACGACGATGTGGAGTGAGAGCGCGGAACAAGAAAAACACTTTCTTCTGGGGACGTCCATTCATCGTGGGGACAACACACCATTACCCATTCGCCTGTCGATAGGAAAGGGGGGAACAACACGAGAGACTGCCAATTACGGATCGACCGTGGTGGTGGTCCCCGCGTTCCCGTTAGGCCTTGGGCGCCCTGTTTTCATTTTTTTTGTCTCTCGAGGCGTATTGCTCTGTCATTCCCCGAGTGTCAGTGTTGTGTAGAATGGTCGTCCATCTTTTGGTTTCGGTTTGTTTCCGTCGCTGATCCCGGTTATTGCGGTGTCGCGTAACAGGGTCGTTGTGGTTGAAGAAGGAACGATTCCGTGGACGCATGCGCGGAATTGAAGGCAGGCCCCTCCACGAATGAACAAATGCAATAGCGCTATTATTTGTCGCACAAAAGAAGGGTAAGAATACAATATACGGTGCAGCGAGTTTCGCGCTAGCGAGTACTAATTGAATCACGCCGCTTAAGAGAGATCGTCAGACGTTCCCCAAAACCAGTTGAGTCAAACCAAGTTTGGCGGGTGTGGCCTACGAGCTTTGGGCTCTAGCATAAACGCGAACGATTTGCATTAAATGTGGCAGATGAGGGGCACCTTGCAGGAGAGTTAGTTCACGCTCGATCACTCGCTTGACCTGTTTTCCGTCTGCGATTGCGTATCATATCTCGCTGTGATACGAGAAGCAGCGGGGGGGAGATAAATTGGGCGCTGTGCGCCCATATCAGCGGCATTTTTTTCGGTGGCCGGTCCTCTGATTTATTGCGAAGTTTTACTTAAGAAATCTGCGCTTGTCGGCCGACACATGGCGCCACGGGTCTGCAGGAAGGATCCCACTGTTTCACAGTGAAAGAATGCGCAGCGAAACGCCTAGGACGGATCGGAGTCCGCAACACCGTGATGAGTGCCGGGGTCGGAATGACTTGTGAGCACATCTAAGATAAGTCAGCGACGCGTCAAACGTTTGAGAACTGGAGAAAGAGAGAGAGAGAGAGAGAGAGGGGGGGGGGGAAGGTAGGGAGGTTAAGCAGACGCACGTTCGGTCTGCTACCTTGCACTGGGGGAATAGGTATAGGGACGAAAACAGACAGAGAGAGAGAGAGGAACACGAAAATATGGCCAAAACACAGACGAAAAGCAACGTATGTACAAATTCATATTTCACACCTCGCATCCCACGATTTTTTATTTCGTACGCCACACCACTGACCTCAAAGAGATGCCGTGCGAGAGTTTGGACACTGTGACCCCTGCAATAATTTTTATCCCTGTCCCGATGTACCGTCGTGCTGTAAGCTCAACCGATCTGTGCAGTCTTTCTTTCTCCTCGTGCAACAGAAAAGAGGCAGCTCTTGTTTTCTGCACCACGCACGCTCGTTATGGCCGGCTCGCGGCAATCGACAGAGTTCCAGCTTAATATGTACCACACTGTATCCAGAACCAGTCAGCCACGACCTTCGCTTCGTTGGCCAGACACAAACGCTCATCGTCCGCACACACCATGTGTGGAAACCGTGTCGACGGCAAGTAAGCGCTTTCTTCTTCTTTTTTTTTTGCTTTTGCTTTTATTGCCACCGAGGCGACGACGGCGGTGTACGTACGACGAGTTCCCGCACACCACGTGACTACCCTCGTCATGCTCTATGAAGCAGCCACCCGAGCAGAACTGCAATCTTGTCCGCTGCGATTTACTTATGTATTTTTGTGTCTCTCTCGCCCTGCTTCTTTCCTGGTGTCAGCTCGCTACAGACGTACACCTAGTTGCACGTTTGCGTTGTCAAAAAGTCACGCGTTACCTGTCCGCAGAAGCGACAATAACACTGAGTGCGATTGTAGGTCCGGCTGTTCAATCGAGTTGCTCAAAGTCCAGCGCGACCGGCACGACAAAAGTAAAGGACCAAACGGATATCGAAAATGCAAAAAAAAAAACCATGCGGCACACCGTTGCATTCAGTCCCGCGCTAACCACAACCATTTGCTTCAGTCGAGTGCCCTGTTATCGTTGATATGCAGCGATACCACACGCGGCATCACGATCTCGGACGTTAGAAAGAATAGAAAGAAAGCGATACTTGATAACGCGATGAGCCGTATAGGACCAATTTGGCGCAAGGCATCAGCTATATGGATCGCGCGTTTCTTTCAGGACCACTATACCGACGAGTCTGACAGCAGCGAGAAGACGATACAGTTCAGATCTGCTTATAGGCAAGCAACAAACATGTCGATGCGTCGAACGAGCGCTGCCTAGACATTCTGAAATCGATATGAAACACACACACACACACACACACACACGCACAGACACACACATATTATATATATATATATATATATATATATATATATATATATATATATATATATATATATGATACGTATTCTATAAACCCCACGTCACTCAATCTGAAGATTCGTCACAAGTTGTTTACGACACCACGAATGACAACAGTCCTGCTGCATAAGAAAAAAAGCTTGCGACGAATGCGCGGTGAACGTTTATTAACTTCAAGGACGCAAAGTCTGTCGATACGAGAAAGGCATATTTAAGCGCGCCACGTCTGAGCCCCACGGAGACGCTCCTTGTCATCAACACTCGGCAAAAAAAAAAGAAAAAAAAACCACAGAAGAAAGAAAGGAAAGGAATTGTGCAGGAAACAGTCCAGATTTTATCCTATTTGCTTGATCCTCTTTGATCCAGTGTTCTTACTATATACAGCAGGACTTCCATACGATGCAAACCGACCTTAGGAACACCACTCCTCCCTCCACCCCCCAGCCCCCCCTCGACACCAGCATCCCCTCGAAACAAACGCCCCTCGGCCATATTTCATCCCGAAATTGCCTTCGTCACAAGCCGCCGGGCGCGGAAGGAGTACCCTGCTCCCCGCGTGAAACGCAAGCACCATTTGGTTTCCCTGCCCAAAACGCGGCGCCCGTTAGTTTCGCTTCTCTCTCGCATTGCTGCAGCATGCGTTGCCCCACGCTAGCTAGCTGTGCTCGACTTTGCGACACCGGTACTGCAGGCGTTCTGTAAACGGTCTGTTTTGCATGCAAAGCTTCCCGCTGAATGCGCCAAGAGCACGGGCCCTTAGAAAAAAAAAAAGAAAAGAAAGAAAAATGAAGTGGAGAACAGGATCATGATTTGCGGATAATGGCGCCCACATGCATGTGTTCATTTTCTTTTTTCCTTCAGCTTAGTCCTCACGCAGTCTCACTTCGAGATTCACCCCTAAGCAGACCCCGATATAACAACTCCCGCTTGCTTTAGAAACCGCTTATTTTGACTACCTTCGGCGTCTCGTACGCCGATCTCTTTGCGACGTATGCACCCGAATGCACAACGGTAAGCATGACAGCTTAAAAAGAAACTCAAAGAAAAAAAAAGTGAGAATGAATGTAAGCGAGAGCTTCAAGTATAAAGAAATGCACCCGCGTGCGGAGTAACATAAACACCGTCTTCTTTCAAAAATTTCCGGTGGATTAAACATCACAACCTTCTGTCAGTTTTATTTTTGTCTCTTTTCTTGCCGTTTGAATTATGCAACCGTGTTATGGCATGAAAAAGGAGACGTAAGAAAGAAACGGTCAGTGCGAGAAGCAGACGACAACCAAGAAATCGCGATGCAAGAATACTGAACGAACAGTTTGTTCTGAATCTAGTTATGTCTCCGTATTTTCTAAACTACTTTATTCTCTCTCTCAAAGAAAACGAAACCCTGGGGCACGAACAGTAAGCTCTAAACGGCTTCCAATTCAAAGCGTTAAAGAGGCGAAAAGGCAATCCACTGAAGACGTAACAAACAAAGAAAGAAAAGCCACCCTGGCACTGGCAGAAAGTGTTGCATCCAAACCGACGAGACGCCGCGCAAAGTACTTTTTATTTCGCACAGCTTCGACGCCCAGCCCTTTCTGACTCTCGACTTCTCTCGTCTTTTTTTTTTTCTCTTCACATTTTTCTTCTTACTTCCTGGACGCGAGCTAGCGTCGAGCTTGCGAATGGGAAACCTTCGCAGCCACTAAACCACGCCGGCTTCGAAGTCAGAGTGGAGAGAAAACGCAAAATCCGAAATGCGACAATAACGGGAAAGCGTGCAAGAAGAAAAAGACATGCAAAGCGAGCCACAACAGCAAAACGCTTCTCTCGAACGAGGTAAATGGAAGGAACGGATTGCTTGCGCGGGAACAACTTGCTACGCAGCTACTTGAAGAAAAAAAAAGAAAGAAACGATAAGTGAGTCAAACAGTTAAAAAAAAAGAGCAGAAGGGGGAAGCAACCGACGCCACGCGCGTTGCTTCGTATGTGCGTGGGTGTTGGGGTGGGGGGTAGGGGGGGGGATCCAGTGAGGTGAACCGGGGCTGAAAGGCTTCATGAAAGATTCAGTGGTATCAAAATAACACGCCTCGACCCCCAAGTCTTTCCATAACCCTCTCAACTCTTTCTTTGAGCCTCGCTGCTCGACGCTGTAAATAAAGACGGTGGCAGGCCGCCGTCTGCTTCTTCGCGAAGCATGTGGGAAGGGGGGGGGGGGGGGAGGGGGGTGCCCTGTTTCTCGTAAAACGGTTCCCTCGCGCCTACGTCGAGCTGTTGTATAGCTGCCGTTGAGCGGGCCTTGCGCGTGGCAGCTGGCCGGGAAAAAAAAAGAAAAGGAGGCTGGATGCGTAAGAAATGAAAAGGAATGAAAGGAACAAACCATACAAGGAAAAAAAATGAAAGGAAATGGAGCAAGGAAAAAGGGTTGCTTGCATCGAGGCGTGGGAGTCAGTTTGTTTCGCGGTTGAGTTGCGACGACGGCGAATACGGCGGTGTGCCGGCGTAAACGGCGCAGTTTACGGGGCGCCGATTGACGTGGGGTGCAGGCGCGGCGGCGTGTCTTTCGTTTAATGGTTTGGCGTCTCACTCACCGCCTCTCTTGCTTTACGTGGGTCGTGTCCTTTTTCGTTCTTTTTTTTTGTGTGTGTCGTTCTCCTCTATCTCTGCTGGACGAATACGTACTTTACGCTATTACCAGGGCGATGCGTGGAAGCCGTTCCTTTTAATTTTGTGTGTGTGTTTTGTTTCTTTGCCTGTAACACCTTTCGTTTACTCCTTTTTGAGATAATTTCTTGTTTCTTTAGTTTTCCTTTTTTATGTGTGGTAGTTAGTTTTGGTGTCAAATTCTGACGTGTTCCTAAAGAGACGCTCTCTCTCTTCCTATCCCGGTGTTTAGCGGCAGTGCGTGATGGCGCAAAGCGCAGCAGCTCGACACGCCCCATTTGCAAAAGAGTGCGACGAAGGAAAGAGCTTGGCACACAGACTGTTTGAACTATGAGGTAATCGAGACGAGGACAAGGAAAATTGCTTTTGTGCAAGACACGGACGTACGGGAAATGCCTTTATGAGGGGAGGTTACTCTCAAGTCGTCGCTCGGTTGCGACGTAGTGAATGAATTAATGCATGCATGCATGAATGAATGAATGAATGAATGAATGAATGAATGAATGAATGAACTGCCACGCTATAGCCACTAAGGTATTGTGGTGGGTGCTTCGGCATTTGAACTAGAAAGCCTTCAGGTGTATGCCATGCGCTTCGGGGTGCCTTGGAACACTCTCAGGCGATACAATCGGACCACGGACGTTCATTCACTCGATGGCTTCAAAAGAAGACTTAATAATAAGATGAACGATAAAAGTGAAATTAAGTACTTTAGAACAAAGGTTCAAAGCCTCGGTTGCAACGAAAAGGCTATATATAACAGGACTGAGGGCTCAAGACTGCCTGTCTCTACCCTTACGTGAATTTCTTCGTAAGGCCGATTCCTGTGAGAGTCTGCAGCTATTGCTTTCTAAGTGACGTTACTCCGGGAAGAAACACGATCAAAGTACGGGATGTCTAGAATAATTGATAATGAGCTCAAGTAACTAACACATAGAAAAAAAAACGATGGCAGGAAAGAAAAAAGATATATATAACCAAGAAAACATTAGCGGCACAGGCAGCTTTCTTAAGATATCAATAGATATTGTGCAGATTGCCTGCAGTCTTCTAGTTTCATGTTTTTAATTGACTAATATTCATTGGCAATTTGTAAGTTAACAGCCCCCTCGAAAGTTGGAATCACGAGCCCAAAGGAGATGAATTGTTTAGCCTATTGTCTCTATAGGCAGCGTTGTTGTGAACTTCGGGGTCCTAGAGGACAAGAATTGTCCAACGGCTGATGCCGTGCCAGGTGCCGGGAGAAAGAGAGGTCCAGAATGATGTCCGAGCTATGAGGAAACAATTTTATGCACAACTTTGCATGGTGATGGTTTACAAGAACGGCTCCATGATTCCGGAAGCACAGTACGTGTCAAAGTCTTTGCGTGTCCGAGCACCTCACACAACACTCGAGCTCCGCAATTTTAAGCAGTTCTTTTCCCTCTTTCGCTCGACAAGGGAATTGAATGTCTTTCTCTCGGCGAATTGGAATTGCAGCGCAGTCTGCAAAATCCCACCAACGGTGTCGCACCGTATGAAAGGAGAAACATACTAACTCTACATACAGTTCCAAATTTCTGCAATGTTAAGAACGTGATTTATAAGTCATACGCATGCACGTGATAAATACAGCTATATGAATTTGCGTCAGTGAACGATTAAAGTTGGGCAAGAATAGGGGCGTTGACCAGTGCATTGGTCAGTCGGTCTATTACAACTACCTGAGAGATGTCGGAAGATCGGAAAATGCCGCATGTTGCCGATGCATTTGCACATAGCATATAAATGTGATACAGATGGGATTCACTGCTGATTACTCCATATCACATACAGAGTTTTTCTGATCCCAACCTAATTTGGTGCTGCTAAAATAGCACTCTATAAGATCAAGAGGAATATTTTTTTCTGTATTCCGCTCGGTGCGCATTTCCTTATTTTCGTATCGGTGCGCATTTTCTTATTAACTAACAATCCCATGGTGTGTTTCAAGCAAGCGACACTCGTGGTGCGTTTAGAATAGCATTACATGTGCATCACGCAGGCACTACATCAACATGAGACTCGCTGTTGCATGCTAGTCGCAGTCAGAAAAACTAAATACGAAGAAAATGAGGACCAATCAATATCGCGCATTTCGAAACGATCCAACTTTAAACACGGATAAGATTCCGTCGCAGCCAGGCTTGTCAGCCGACCTCTCACAGGCACGGCAAACAATTCGTTACATAAATGGAAAAAACAAAAACAGGAATCGGTTGCAAAGTCAAGCGGGAGCATCTGACGCACGTTACCCCCTACCCCCCCCCCCCCCCCCCCACAAGAAAAAGAAAAAAACATCGTAGCGACAGGAGACGGTGGCATCGCGCTCGACGTGCATGCCTGCCACACGCGCCTCCAGCACGGACCAATGAGCGGCGAGTTGTCACGCGTGACGCCGAGCCCCGGGGCGCTCGCTGATTGGTCGAAGACGGCGGCCGATGGCACCGCCCACCAGTCGGGTCTGTCCGCACTACGTAGGGCGTGCTGCGTCCCATTATCCGCGAGAGAAAACAAAAGAAAACGAAGCAGCGCAGGAAAAGAAGCGGCGCTGAATTTTCTCTCGGAGGCACCACACAAGCGCATGAAAAATTCACTACGTGGGAAGGAGCCATAATAAGGCAAGATGCACCTTCTGAGAAACGAAAGGAAAAAAAAGGAGGAGGGGGGGGTTATCAAACCCAAGCTTGACTGTAATACGTTTTGAACTCTCCTCTACAACCCCCTCCCAACTCCCCCTCCCCCGCAAGCACGCCCACGCATTGAGGTGAAAGCTACAGAAAAGGGGTGATGCGAGAACCAGGCGTTCTTGATTGGCGCGTTGCCAAGGTGCTGGCGTACACCTAACAAAGTGAAGAGGAGGGAGAGAGAGAGAGCGAGGCGTCTTATCCGAAGACGAGACAATCGCCAAACGCTAAAGCAGGAACCCGGCGAAGTAATCAGAAACAAAACAAGGATGTGATCATGCGGTGCTTCGGCCTTTTATCAATGAAATGCATGCCACGTCTTATTAAAGTTTCTTTTCGCCCCCAAAAAGCAAGCATGGCGCACACACGACGACGTGGCACCGAAAGGCCGTCAGGACCGAGGCGATAGACCAGAGAAGACCAAAGAAGACCAGAGAAAAAGCAATGACAAATTTAACCAAAAAGAAAACAAAAATCAGAATCTAGGACGAAAGATCATCGCGGAGCACGCATACATACTAGGCATCAGGCGCACGCAAAACATGGGCGGAGAGACAGAGAGAGAGAAGGGAGAAGAACGAGCTGCCTTAATGCGCGGGTGTGGCACCTTTGAAAAATACGGGCCGCGCCGATCAACTTATGTTTTCGGTTGCTTCATTTTTTTCCCGCCCTCTGCATGTGTTCGATAATCATCTCGTTTCGCGTTATTGTTCTCATCGTGTTTTCTTGAAAAATGTTTCATTTTCTTTTTGTGACTCTTAAAAGCAGTCACCACGCACTTCTCTAAACGGAAGTTTGGTTAGCGTTTGGGACAGTGTAACTCAAGAAAGAATATACATACATAGCGAGAATCCACAGCTTCACAACAAGTGACTCAGAAAAGAAAAACTTAGCACCTCAAAGGCGGTACGCAGTGCGGCAGAGAGGCAGCGAGACAATGCTTTTCTTTTTATGCGAAATGTTAGTATAATACGTGACGTTATGCACCCCATAGCTTGGCAGCCGACTACTAGGAACGCCGTAGGCTACGCCTCCCAATTAATTATAATCACCTTAACGTGCGCCTGAAGGAATAGTTACACGAGCGGTGTTTCTCCTCACCACACATCGGAATGTGACTGCCGACACACTGGGAGTCGCACCCGCGGCCTTGTAGTCGGTAGCAGAATGGCGCATTCACAGTGCCTGAGATTAGATTAGCAAGTAAAACGAAAAAAAAATAATGCGACAGGCTACGTGGCTAATAACTTGCTAGCGCCTTTCACTTACAAACGTAATTTATAATTATTGCTTGCGCTGATTCTTAGAGCTTCTTGTCTGAGGCTTCTTGCGTGTCGCGTGTCTAGTCGCGCAAAAAATCAAACAAGAAATCCGAGGACACCTAAGCACTCTTTATTAGTTGTGAATGCGAAAGCATTAACGCCCAATCGAACGCCGCTGAGTGGTCCTTCTAGTTTTGCGCTGCGAGTATGTACGTGCTGCCTGAGCCAGCAAGCAGCAGCAGCAGCCTGCGGTGCCAACGCCGCATGTCACCGACTTCGTAGGCGACGAGGGACCGAGCAAGACGCAGAGGACACAAAGGCCGACAGGCGCGCGCAGCAGCTAAGCCCAGTGGGGGGTGAGAGAGAAAGAGAGAGAGCGAGCGAGAAAGAGGAATAGCGACCGCACGCCGGCTTCCGAGAGCAAGACGGCGGCACTCACACGCGCGCCTCACGTGACTGCCTCGCCGACGACAACCCGTCTCACCCCGCGGCGTCGCGTTGCCGCGTCTGCTCCGTCGAGGCGCGCTGGTGACGTGGCGTCGCGGCGGTGCCCTCTCCCCTCGCGCAGCACCGTTTCGCCGCCCGCTTCGCTCTGTCGAGAAGCGCTTGCAAAGTAGCGTCGCAGCCAATCGGAATATAGGTGCCATTTCGCTGCTATAGACACCGACTTTTGCATCAAAATCTGGAAAAAAAATGAAGAGAAGGCAGAAAAGGTGCGAGCCTTGCGCGGGAATCTTGAAGGCAACAGACTTCGTTTGCCGAGTTCCCACTATATGGAGACTTAGTGTGGCGATGCAATAAACACAGATGTTTCACCTAACCTGTGTGTTTGCCTCCTACCATCGTGTCGTGAGTCATGACGAAGTCTTCACGCAGACGGCGTCGTAGATCTGGACTTATTCATCAACATAATAGCAGAGTTACAGGTTTCTGCGACCAGAGGCCACATCGCAGCGCTCGCAGTTGCGCTCAAAACGTAGTAATTCGTATACCGGAAGCACGAAGGCGCACAAATAAATACGTGGCTTTGCTATCGATAATCCTTCCCAATAACACTTTTACGCGAAGAGCCTGTTAGTGTATTTTCGAGCTCCGGTAAGCAACGTCGCTGTCATAGAGTCGGACGCAGTGACCAGATTGCCGTTTCTTTCAAATGATGCAGCAGCACGGCGCAGCGGAGGTCATCAAGCTTCGTTTATTGCTTTTCTTTTTCCTTTTTTAGCACCGCGGCTATGTGTTAATTTAGAGGACGCGCTGACATGAAACCACAACGCGAATGACATCCCCAGACACACAGGCTTATAAGACAAAGCGCATTATCCTCTAAGCCTGTGTGCCTGTCCATGTGTCTTTCTTTCTTTCTTTCTTTCTTTCTTTCTTTCTTTCTTTCTTTCTTTCTTTCTTTCTTTCTTTCTTTCTTTCTTTCTTTCTTTCTTTCTTTCTCTCTTTCTTTCTTTCTTTCTTTCTTTCTTTCTTTCTTGTGAAAATCACGTTTTCTTGGATTAATAAGCGTAACACGGAAATATCCAGAACGAGGTCCCAGATCTTGAGGTTGTTCTGTTTTCAAGTTCGCGCGTTCTCCGAATGAACATGTACCGCCTAGCCTCACTTATACTGCTGTGTTGTGTACGCCATTCTGGTTAAACATGGACTTGGTTCGCAATACCGCCATGGGGACGCAAATAAAACTGAACCAGCGCTATCGATATTGCCCCAGGGAAAGCCGGTAATGCGTCTACTTGCCGCTTGAAACGGTGCTGGAGGGCTACTTGCGTCAAACAACTCGCGGTGCGACCGTCACCTACACGCCGTGCAAAAGTGACAAACGTTCTCGCTTCCCCGACTGTCGCTTTCTTCTCTGCACGCTTGTTCAGAGGGAAAGCAAACTCGGCGGCGCGGTGACCTTCGGATGTCTTTGAAACTGCCGTTCACTCTTTCTTTTGCGTTGTGCAGCTACACCGTGATCCCACTGCCACTGCGATGCGCTAATGTCGAGCACGAGTCTGTGGGCTTGATCCCCGGCCGTGGTGTTTGCATTGCCACGTATGCGAAAAGTGTCACTATTTCGTGCGTTCAGGCTTCGGTCCGGGTCATTGTTAATCCGAAAGCAGCTAACATGAGACGCCTTTCACCCAAGATTGTTGGCCGAACGCAAATAATGATGGCGTTGATGGCGATCACGCCGACTTCGAAGTACTATTATTTAGATATCTGTAAGCATGAACAGGGGAGCGCGTGACCGCGCCCCGCGGAGCACCGGTGCAGCTGAGTATCGAAGCAAACCTGCGCAGGTGCAGAGTGTGGGCTCCTACCCCCAGAGTAGTGGATTCATGTTCAGGTCATCTGCTATAGCGAAGTGTAGCAGACGACACGAAGCCACACGTCCAGGCATTACTGCGACTGCGGAGGGTTGTTTCGACTGGCGCTCCGCGAAGCGCATACACTCATAGGGTGCCTCGATAGTACCACTTACTCTACGTTCACGCTTACAGGGACCAAGATGGTACCAAGTGGCAGCATCTTGCTGCGCATGGGTGAATCAAGCTTGATCTCGGGCGCGCAGCTTCCCTATTACCGTTTCCCCCTTTCCCGTTACCGTTACTTACGGTTCATGGTTCGCATGGCTAGAAATTCAGGAATACCTTTTTTACAAGCGCGTATAACATTGTGATGCACTGTTGGGTGCCGCGAAGCTGGGCGTACGCCGCTGATCTTAGGATACGCTTTCCCAAGCACTCAAAAGATAAGAACTCGCGATAAGCATGGCGTCTACAGCCGGTAACGATAGCACATCCTTGACACAGAGGTAAACGCACGTACCCGCATGCGAACGCGCGCAGACGTGTGTTAAGTGACTCTAGTGAGGCGCAAAACCCACGTAACAGAATCTGCGTAAGCACGCATAATGACACGGCACAGAACAGGAAACAAACAGAGAACAAAAGACTGGACGAAGACAAGCGTTTAGAGAAAATAACTGCGCGACAGTCATTTCTTCACGACCTGTTCCGTAATTTGACACTCAAAGTCCGTTCCCACCAACTAGCCAAACCATTCACGTTAACTAAGCAGGTGAAAGCAGCACGGTGCGCGGGAACAAACGAACTGAGACATTCTTCTTTGTCGCAAACAATGTTCTAGAAGAAAGAAAGAAACTACATACACATCGCGTTCTAGTTGTGTCGTAATAAGATCTTCCGCACGCACAAAACATTGCGTCTGTTCTCATTGTTGCAAACACGCGTTCCTTTCTTCTGTTTTTTCCTAATTAAGCCGAGAAAACCGCAGAGAGTAATGCGCTTCCTCGCATTAATCGTCGCGTAGCTGCCAGAAAGATAGAAATTAAAAGAGATTAAATACTTGAGACAGTAAGGGATGCCAGAGGGAAGGGGTCAATCTGGCATCGATTTCTAAGCGTTCTTTCGAATCATCCTCGGCCGCTTCCCGCTATATCATAAACTCCCGCTCACCCTCTACCTCGCATTGCCTTCTTTCCTTTCTCTATCATCTTTCAAGCTGCCAAGCCTGCCGGGTCAGCACTTATTAACCTTTTATCCTCCTCGACCTCGTACCCATAGTCTCGTGTTCGATAATTCGCGCAGGAGAACGCTGCTTATATCGCAAAAGCCAGGCCCGTGAAGCGATGCTTCTGGCGTTCATGCCAGCAAAATAGCTGCGATTTAACGATAAAGAGACAGACCGCCCAAAAATTTAAAATAGCAATAAAAAACGGAAGCGAGGGAGAAAAAGAAATGTTTGACCACAGTGAGACGCATCACAAACCGCGTGCATTTCTACTAACTTTTCGTGCGCGCACCGAAACATTTACGCCCGTAATTTATTATTTTCGTCGCGCTAACGCGCAATCGATACTTATCGCCGGAACAGCGCGATATAGCGGCCCAAAGCATGCCTGCATTAGAGCGAGGAGGAATCAACCCGAGGGGAATTAAAGGAAACAAAAATCAGAGGAGACGATGTATTCGGGAGGAAGAAAAGGAAATACCGGGAAAGGCACGGCGGACGCGACGGTATAATAAACAACGCGTCAGTTCGGCGTGAAGCTTAATCAAGCAGCGTCGCGAGAAGCAAGCGATCGCGCGCCCGACGAAGTACGATTGGCGACGCAGGCTCGCTTATACCGTATTTTCAGTCGTTACGTGCGGTATTTTATTTTTTCCCCTTTCATGTTTTCCACGCAAGCCTGTCGTCATTTGCCGCATACAGTGTCCATAAAAAATAAGACAATAAACGTAAAAAAGGAGACCGCTATTTCTTTTTTAGTCGAAGCAAAAATAAATGCTTCTCTGCAGTTTGCCAGAGCTTCAACAAACTTTTTCTTGTATATGTGCATATTTCCGGCGAAAAAAAAAAGAACAGTGAAAAAAAAGGCGCATATTCGCATGGGAAAACCATCGTAAATACGGTGGGGTCATCTTTCCTCTTATCAGGGCGTGGTTTTACGAAATTCAAACAACGCTCGCGGTCCCGTTCCGATGTGCATTAGCGGCGTCCGCAGAGAGAGAGAGAGAGAGGAAATTTTTGAGTAAAACAAAGAGTACGAAGATATCTCCAGCGTTGGAGCGGTAGCAGAAATGTAAATAGAAAACAAGCGAAGGTGGCAAGAAAAAAACAAGCAAAAAAGCAGATCAGTAAAAAAACACTGACGCGGAGTACTGCGGTTAACGCTGAAAATAAAAAGAAATGCGGTATTTTCCTTCTTTTTTTTTTTTCGGCGCAGGCTCAAATGCATGTATTTAGGGAGGTTGCGTGTTGCCGGGCTCATCAAGCCGAGGGTAATCAGACCACAGCAACCGAATTACGAGTGATCGCAGTTTTTTTTTTAGGGAAGCGCATTTGTGTCTGGAGGTTGTTTCTTCCTTTTCTTTTTTTCGCCACTAAAGGTGTTGAGAAAAAAAAAAGAAGAAACCCGTAAGGTAGGAACAAAAAGTCTAAAACGGGAACGATGGGCGCTCAATTCATTTGACTTTGTTTACTTGAGGCCGGAATATTTAGAAGCTTTCTTCCGCCGTACCGTTATGTGTTTGTGTTTCATTTGCATCCGCATGAACATACTTTCAAACGTTTCTCTCGCCGTTGTACAGAATCACAAAATTAGTCGCAAGTAACGCCTGCACTTGATTGGTTAAGGTTCGTTGATATGGGCTGAAACGTTGCGGATATATCTGGCACGGTTAAAGTGTTTCGTTTTATATCCGCTGGTTTGCGCATGGTTGCGGTGCGCTAGGTCCTGTCCCGATGCACGACAAGCGTAAGGCCTTTTAATGTCTCGCTTTCCGCTTGCTGAAAACACTAGAACGGCTTAGACACGCGCATCTGAAACCGAATTGACCTACATCTCGTGGTACGGACTTCTAGCTTATAGCCTACTCTGTCGCGCGACACTTGCGAAACCTCACGCAATTTGCGTATCGACGCGGGTGCGGGCTCTATCATTCCCTCTATATCTCTCCGGCCGACCAATCAGGACACACACTCTAATCTATTCGTCCTATCAGTTTGAAGGATGATTTGACCTACTACACCTCATCTGCACGATACAATGGCAGGACGTAAATGCTATAGGTTATAGACGAGCATAGAAAAAAAAAATAAAGAAGACGGTCAACGCGCTTTCCTCACCATCTCTCAATGCAGCTTACAATTTACTTCATAAGACTGACAGTCTTTACCAGTCCGCGCAAGTTAAGCTATAATTGCATGCTCCTACTATTTCCTACCTTGGGAAAACGCTGTCATGATATGCGTTTCCACTGACTTACGGGCGCCAAGTAAATATACAACCGTCAAGCAGGACGACAACAAGACAACCACCAAAAAAGAAAAAAAAGAAAAAAAGGCAATAGACGGTTTTGAATGTCTCACCACGCGTGCGCACTTAGCGATGACGTCAGATTAGACTGCATTGAAAAAAAAGGAGAAACAAAGAAGAAAGAGAATGCGAAATGAAGGTTCACAACAGCGCCTATTCGACCGCTCAGAGTTTAACATCAACATTCGCAAACGCATCGAGGAGCTCGTCAAGACACTCATTGCAAATACCCAGAGTGCTGTAGTTCCATCATTCCCCCCCCCCCCAAAAAAAAATCCCGAAACATTAAAAAGGCAGCAACAAGGAATCTTCTCCGCCACCAAATAAGACCAATTTCGCTGACGCGCTTGCTTGCTTGCTTGCTTGCAAATGCTGCGAAATGCGTTGTGCCGGCAATAGCCTCGCACGCGCCTAATGACGAAATCGATGCCACACACAACGCGTGAACTGAAATAAACAACGGTCGAAGAAGAACGCGCTGAAAGAAAACAAAAAAGAAAGAACGAAACCACGAAGCTCGGTTTTATTTTTCTCGAGCAGTGCGCGAAGGATACAACGAGGCAACCGAACGCGTGGCATCATTTAGTTCCCGGCCGCAAGCAAGAGTCTCACAGATGAGCTCCCATTGAGACCACGCACGTGATAGCGGCGAGAGAGAAAAAAGAAAGTGCCTAACAGATACTATAACTGAAGTGTACGGGGGCGCAATGGAAAGCACAGTATACACTGATGGCGTAGGCAAGTGCCACAATTCGTTCCCCGGGCCTCTTATCTATTTTTTTTTGTCAGAGCTGCAGCGTTGTTTACGAGTGCTAAGTTACGACGAGTACCGAGGCGCGTTAAATGGCATCGTCTCCCGACCACAGAACAATGGATACATGGGACGGCGCGGTATAGGGAAAAAGCGAGGGCGGCGAAGATGCGTCGAAAAAGAAAAAAAAAAGGAAGGCGCGATTCGGCGGCGACGCAAATTGCGACTAGCGGAACGACAATGCAAGAAGAAGAAAAAAAAAGAGTTGTCGGGCCACGCGTGTAATCAGCGCCGAGTGGGGGAAGAATGGGGAGCACAAATAGGGAGTCGTATAAATTCCTTGTTTTCCCGCTGGCGACGAATAGCCCAGGCGTCGAGTGCATCAATGCGGAGGAAATAATAACGAAAGACGAGTACAGAAGGCAAGTGAACGGCGCGGGCAGACCTGCGGTACACGCGAGCGAAGTTCGTGGTGTTCGCTAGCTCGCTTTCAATTCCCACGTTAGGAGTGAAAGGTTATACGCGGGTAGTTGCGGTGCAACGCTATGGAAGTCATAACGTCATCACTGCGATTAGCGATAGCCGTTGCCCTTTTTCCCCCCCTCATACTTATATGCCAAGCGGTCCTCCACCCACCCTTTCGACAGCCGACCTCCCTTCTGTGTTGGCCGTTCTACCTGGTGTAGGTGCAGGATGGATAAGCGAGGAACGGGGAGGGGAGGGGGAAGGGTCGTTAGACGCTGATAAAGAGAAGTTCATTTATTACTTAAAGTGCAGACTATACAGGAACGTGTGTCGATAAAATACATCCAAGATCACTTCTTACACAAAGGTACTGACAGGAACGCTGTAAGTCAAACTCGCCACTATCATTAAACAAGCCTCATGCGATAGGCACAGTCGTCCAAACAGCTGCAGTTGAACGTGGATGCAGGCATTTATCGGAACGTCCCAAAATATTCGCATCATCCGAATTTCGCATGATCCCTAACGAGCCATAGCCACAACGCCAAACCCAAAGCTGACCCAAAGCCCGACCTTAACTTGTGGCCGTCAGCAGTGTCCAGCGTCCGCATCGGTTCGCTCGTGTGTCTGCAGTAGATGCCCGTCATCTACTTTAGACATGCCCCGAAACAGAAACAGTCCGCGAAAGCGTACTTATAGGTGTGAAGTTGGTAGCTGACCAACCTGAATACTATGAACGGTTGCCTCACGGACAACACATTTTATAACTCTCTTTTCCGCCATATAGCTGAATGAAACGGGCTTACATGCTTATATTTAACGTCAGTTTGAAATTATGCCGCGTGCCTACGCAAGTGGATAAGAAAAAAAAAGGGTAAGTTCAGGCGATTTTGTTTATTCATGGCGAGTACTTCCAGCAGCGGGAACCACAAAGCTGCGATGGCTCCGACAGAGCCAATTCAGTGAAGCGTGACGGCGTGTCGACTTGGCTTCGTCGATTTAGCGGCTAAACGACTGCGCATTTCCGGATACCTTCTAGCCCTCTACAAGCGGGCTGCGGATGCACGTAGATACCGTGACAGCACGGCGGCGCCGGCACGAACGTACCACGATCGCCCGTGTGACTGCTTTCGCAATAACAAGAGCGGGTTTGTCCCGTAATACAGCTTAACTGACTTTCACCCTCTCTGAAACACCACCGAGAAGCTCCGAAGGGACCATTCAGATACTGTAAAACTCATCGTTTCATCGCGCATATTATGCCATTCAAGAGCGTAGTGCAGAAGGAACATCATGCTTAATAAAAGGTGCCTGGTGGGTAGCGTACTTAATTATTTATTTACAGCAGTTTGCACAGAAGGGCAGTACTACCACGTGGAGGGTGATGAAACTCTTCAGTAAAACCGTTGCTTTCTGTGAGGTTCGAAAGAATGAGGTAAAAATGACAAGCGGTTCTTTCGGTTCTTCGGTTCTTTCCTCTTCATATCTTTTGAACACATCACACTGTATCTGAGGGATGAAGATACCTTATCCCATTGCCTTCGAATTTTCAGTCAGTACGGAAATACTTCAGGTGCTCCGCTAAATTTTTCAAAATGTCGTTATTTGTTCATTGGTTCACCGCAGTCACGCCTAAGTCCTATTTTCCGTCTAAGTCCTATTTTAGGCATTGACTACACCTATGACGGCATATCAGGCTCTGTGGGGCCTCAATCCTTGAAGATGTAAGGCGAAATATTCAAGATGTTCAAGGGTATGATTTACCTCTATTAGATAGAAGGTATTTAGCACAGTCTGTATTTTGCGGCCGAGCGGAGTATATACGTTTGTCACGTTGTACAGCCACCATTACGAATTACTTGGTCTCTGCAGTCCCTTCTTGGTTCCTTCTTCTGGTCGGGAAATACAGAACTGGTCTGTCGCACGGCGCTTGGGCAACCACGCACTCGCGGTGGGTTCGCCTTCCCATACGTGTCTGTCCGCTGCCGGCTGCTTGCTCTTCCATTTCTGCTCCGTCTCTTACAGCGTGATCCGTGTCCTGCGCGCGAACTCGTCTGCTATTTCCTTGGCACAAGAATTCGTTACGAGTCACAAGGCGTGCACTTAAATCGCGGACCACAGGTGTTAAACGCACCTACATTTTACTGTACGGCCGTAGCATTTTATCGCCACTTACGACAGGTATGTCCTGATATAGACGTTCTCGAAAACCGTGTTGTAGATATTATGTCAGCCTTACTGATTCCTCTAGTTCCCCCTGCGCGCCGCGCACGTTCCAATAATGTGTCGTGGGATGCAATACCGGCGTCATTTCTGCCTGGCCACCTACGCGACTTCATGCGGCGTCTAGGGCGGCAAGTGCTTCCAACTCGTGACAGGTTAGAACGGTGGGGCATAATCCCATCTTCGCTGTGTCCAAATTGGCCGCCTTCAGGAATTCGATAAACACGTGCTGCTGCAATGCGTCATTGCCAGGGTATTTTGGAGTGCCGTGTATAGCGGTTTCCGTAGCCTTGGAGTTAACCGCTCTATTACATCTGGTCGCTGCTCACGTGGCCGCATTGCGCGAATTTTAATTGCTGCGGGGGCCTTTTGTCTGTGGCGTAACCGGTGCGAAGCAGTTGCCGCGGGACATCATCACGGCGCTCTGTTTCCACTTCTGGGGAAGCTCCACTTTGAGCTACTGTCGTTTCTGTCAGAGGAGTTGTTTTTCCTAGGGGAAGAAGAGTTTCTTCGACAGTTGTCATGACGTTTCTTGTCGGTGTCTGATAGACGCGTACGGCTTAATTTTCGACCAGCCTGGTTCATGTAGCCAGGCCATCAGAGGTGTTCAGTAAATGTGCACAGAATGTATGTGCCTGTAACTTCTGTGTGTGCGTTATCTCGTATACCTGATCATTTTTGTATAAACCCATCTCACAGCAACACTGCGAAATTGTGTAAAATGTCTCTGTCGCATTATCATTGTATATAAACTTTTTGACCACTGTATATATCGACATAATTTTATATAACGTGACAATTATTTTCTGTGTAACTGTGTGTTGCGTGTGTTTATGTGGTTATGTGTTAGTGAGTGAGGACCCGCTGTGGTTGCTCAGTGGCTATGGTGTTAGGCTACTGAGCACGAGGTCACGGGATCGAATCCCGGCCACGGCGGCCGCATTTCGATGGGGGCGAAATGCGAAAACACCCGTGTACTTAGATTTAGGTGCACGTTAAAGAACCCCAGGTGGTCGATATTTCTGTAGTCCTCCACTACGGCGTGCCTCATAATCAGAAAGTGGTTTTGGCACGTAAAGCCCCATAATTATATTAGTGAGTGAGGACACGATCAGACACTTTGAAAACGTGCCGTGTATAAAGTGCTTCGTACTTTGTATATGTGATCGTCCTGGTGGAATTGTGCCGTGATTGTGACTCCATGTTCGTATCGTCTCTTGTTGAATAAACTTTTTCTAAACACAGAACAACTTACAACGGTAAAAAAAAAACACCTTACGTTCTGCGTCACCTTAAGCATCAGCGGGTCGACGTTTCCAACCTAGGATTCTGCGGGCAAATGTATGGTCCTGCAAAACTGCACGGCCCACGTTCAATGTCTATAAAACGAAACTATGAAGAAACAACCCTGGTCGCTGTCCGAGAATGCGTTTAGCACGCCTTTGGGAGGTGGTTATTTCTAGCACAAAGTTGCAATATGTGTTATGGGCGGCGCTCCGCTTACGACCGTGCCAATCGTTACCGGTACCAAACGGGACTTCGAGAGCCACTTTCTCGAGGGCCACTTGGGGAACCCGCTGCAGCGTTCGTGACCGCGTCAATGAGGATAGCGTCTCACAACGATGTAGCTATCACGAGTCAAGAATGCGAGAATTGCTCCCCTTACCACCGTGCCACCGGTAGCCCCGCACGGTGGTGTACCGTACCACCGCGCAGCTTTCACCGATGTGTTAGACTGCACTATCTTCGGAATCGGCCCATGAAAACGGTTAGACACCCAAAATAAACCGCGGTTAGTTCCCAAAGAATGATAAGCGCACTAAAAATCCATAATAAAACGCGACGGGAAGCAGTAATCATCTTCGCAATTGGGAAGAACCGGCGAAGCTACCGCCTGCATGCCTCCGTATACATTTAATTCTACGCTCGCGCCAAAATTATCTTTAATAGAATCCTAACAGCCTATCACACGTAGTGCGCGGCGTATTCTGCGCGCATCTGACTCACTTTCTCGTTCTCACCTCTTCTGTCTGCAATGTCTTTTGACATCAATCAAAGCGTTCATGAATTGATCTCTGGATGAAGCACTGACGCATGAGCAACACCAGAAACACCACCACCACTACCACTACCACTACCACCGCCACCACCACCACCACCAACAACAACAACTACACCACCAACAGCAAGAACAACAACAAAAATCTTCGCAGTTGTATGCCAATCTGAGCAATGGATACATGAAAGACAGCGAAGCTTATATGCGAGTTCTCGCCCCCTTCGTCGGAAATACTATAGGGGTCTGTTTGCTAGCAGCTCTTAGCGACGACACATTACTGACGCCCTCGTCATACGGTTACATCGGGACGCCCACGCAAGCTCCGTTTCTGCACCACGCCATCAGCTTAGGCCGCGGCAGTCGTGCGAACTCCTGGCTTACAACCTTCGTGGAGCCGGCAAAATGCGACGCGACAAACAAAAATTACTTATTACTGACCTAAAAAAACAATAACAACAATAATAATAAGGTGCGTGAATTTGTCTACTAGATCGAGGTATAGGCAAGGTAAGTTTTATTTTACGATCATCCATAATTACGATTCGAAACAAACGTTCGAGAATCCGATGCAAGTTGCGTTGCTCGCCGTTCTTTTTCAGTGACGCTTGATACCGAGCACGCAGCCACAGCCCGTTGTGACGCGAAAAACGGTTGTGGAATTCCTGTTAACAGCTTCGCATTACCAGCATATATAGTAAACTATATATTGATTCGCTATAAAAGGTGCTGTGAGCCGCTAATCGCGGCCAACGCGCCAACTGATGCTGCCCGCCGAGCTTCCGCGCTCGAAGGGAAAGCTCCGGCAAGAGCGCCACCTGGTACAACAGAGGGGTGTTGCCCTGGAAACGCATCACGGATGCGAGCGCGCCTCTGGGCGTCCCCCACTTCGCCGCTTCGCTCACAGATGGCGCAGCGGCGCCTTCTCAACGACGGCCGTCTTTTGAACGCGCCGCCGCGAGTCCTCCGGGGTTTCAACCTTTGGCTCGGTGTTCTGACAACCTTCGTATTCATTTTCACGCTGTTATACTTAGACTCCCATGGAAGGAAAACTGGCGTGGCGCCACTGTTGTAGGCATGAGGATACCGGAATATAGCGACTTGGGATTGTATCGTCCACGAACTTTCTAAATTTCCTTTTATTAAATTGGACTTCCGAATTTTCAAAGCGCTCGTAGTTTTCTAAGAGCAACGATGCAATCGGTGTGCGCGCATGCGCGATTATTGCGAATCGCGACACGTATGGGGCAATATGAAGTTGAAAAGGATGAGTTTGCAAAATCACGGCCGTTTGAAGCAGGAAGGACGAAGTTGTGCTGACTGCCATTTCTATGCTGGCTGAACCACCACACCTGGAGCTTCCGTAGGTGCTTGTGCCAGAGTTACCTGTAGTCATTCTTGCGACAAAAAGAAATACACGCTATGGTAACAACCGAGCTGCCGTCTGCGCAGCCGTCATACTGCGTCACAGGTTATAAGGCTACGACTGAGCTTGTGGCGCTTACGTAGGTGTACAAACACGCCTTCAAAGGAGGTGCTTGTCAGTTCGACTGAATTGACGAAAGATAACGCAGTTTCAGATGAGAATTTTATCACTCCCGAAAAAAAAAAGAATCCACCACGATATTGCAGTCCATATGGTAAGCACTAGCTAGTTGATTCGACTGTATAAGAACAATATATATATATATATATATATATATATATATATATATATATATATATATATATATATATATATATATATATTGTGAGCATTATTCATACGCTTCATATTCTCACCTGTACATACTCATCATCACCGTTTTGGGGCCTGGTGGTGGGGCTCTGTCTCGAGAGAATAAAGAAGAGACTGGCTGCCTAAACCTCGTCTCACAAGTGGTGGAGTGTGCTGTCCGGTCCCTTCGCCCTCTCGCTCCCGGTCTCTCTCCAGCTTCACCTACGCTACATCCCTGGAGCTCCGCTCGGGTCGCCGCCTCTACCTACTGCACTCGACCATGTCGCAAGACCAGCAGACCAGTACCTCGACATCCACCTTGCCGACTCCTGCGGGAACCCCTTCTTGGACAGTCACCACCCCTCAGAAGGATCCACCGGTATTTGCTGGGCTTCCAGGTGACGACGTTGAAGACTGGTTGGAGCTATACGAGCGCGTGAGTGACTTCAACCACTGGAACGAATCAGCAAAACTTGCTCACGTCGCCTTCTACCTAACCGGAGTTGCGAAAACATGGTTTTACAATCATGAGCTCGATTTGGTCAACTGGAGCATCTTTAAACACCAGCTACGCCAGATTTTCGCGAACTCGTCTGTCCGCTCCGATATCGCTAAGAAGAAGCTTGCTGAGCGTGTACAGCACTCAGGCGAGTCCTACACTTCGTACATAGAGGACGTCCTCGCCCTCTGCCGCCGCGTGAACACCTCGATGGCAGAGAGTGACCGTGTACGCCACCTGCTCAAGGGTATTGGGACTGCGGCATTCAATGCTCTTGTAGTGCTGAATCCCACTACCGTCGCCGACATCATCAGTACGTGTCAGCGTCTCGATGACCTTCATATGCTCCGCTTGCCCCCTGACACATCTGATTTCAAGGCGTCCAACGACAGCGAGCTACGTGCTTTGATTCGCTCCATCATCCGTGAGGAACTGCACGCCCAAGCTTCGTCCAACCCTCCTGAGGTCCATCTGACGCCTCCTGGTGGCGGCCTACGCCATATCGTGAGGGAAGAGCTAGCTGCAGTGACCTGCCCGCAAATCACGAGCCCGCACCCTATGCATACGCCAACGTACGCTCAGGTTGCCTCTATAGCGCCACCCCCCCAGCAGCCACCACAACAGGCACCTGCACCGCACATGTCCCTGAATCCTCTCACTGCAAGACCATCGCCTGTTCCGTCTTATAACACATGGAGCCCACCTCGACCGGTTTGTTACTACTGCGGCATCCGTGGCCACATTTCCAGGTTTTGCCGACGCCGTCAGCAAGATGAAAGACGTGGCTATGACGGCTTTGAAAGGGATCAGTTTTCTGGCCCTGTACCACGACGTCGGCGTACTGACTACGTTTATTATCCACCACGTTCCCCATCTCCACAGGACTTCAACACTGCCAGTTCATCGCGTTTCCCGCGTCGTCGCTCTCCATCACCGATGCGGCGCTCTTCTTCCCCTCTACGACCGGCTACTTCGTCCTCCGATCACCGCCCGGAAAACTAAATGGTGCAGCTTCAGGAGGGGAAGCTGCATCTTTTGGACAACGTGAAATGCCTCCGGAGCGCCCGTCAAATGTACTTTTGGTGTTTGTTGAAGGTGTCCGAATCGAAGCCTTGGTTGACACAGGTGCATCGCTTTCCGTTATTAGTGCTGACTTGTGTTCTCGATTGCGAAAAGTGAAGACACCGTATAATGGCCCTCCCCTTCGTTGTGCTAATGCAGTTCTTGTTCAGCCCTCCAGTGTTTGCACTGCGCGCGTTTTCATTGATGGCATCCTCCACCACATTCAGTTCGTCGTGCTGTCTTCGTGCACTTACGCGATGATATTGGGATGGGACTTCCTGTCCTCCGCATCAGCTTTAATCTCTTGCCGTCAGCGAACTATTCATATGACAGACACTGAATCTTCCTCCTCTGTCAATGATCACAGCCTGCGTTTTGTCACGTCTACCGACTGTTTCATTCCCGCGGGCACTGAGCATATTCTGACGCTGACTTCCGACACTATTATTAATGGTGATGTGTTCCTTGCGCCGAGTGGTTACTGCATTTCTGGTGGGCTTAGCCTTACTCCTAGCCTAGTACGGTTTCAGGACGGCAGAGCCTCAGTCGCTGTTCATAACCCTACTTCTTCGCCAGTTGTGCTCTCCCAGGGCTCTACTGTGACATGCTTTACTGACACCGAACCTCTTTCGCTGGTACCGCTTCACACCGAATCACCACCTTTGTCTACCACAACTGATTATCACACTGCTGCCGCAGCTTTAACGGCTGCGATAAATCCCGATTTGACCACTGCGCAGAAAGAAGACCTTCTGGCACTCCTGCACAAACACAGAGCCTTATTTGACGTCCACTCCAAGCTTCTGGGGCGCACTTCCGTCGCAGTACATCGCATCGAAACCGAAGGCAGTTCGGTTGTACGCCGCCGCCCGTATCGCGTGTCTTCCGCAGAACGGAAAATCATTGCGGATAACGTTGATGACATGCTCAAAAGAGACATCATTCGGCCATCCTCCAGTTCTTGGTCGTCTCCTGTCGTGCCGGTTCGCAAGAAAGACGGCTCCGTACGATTCTGCGTCGATTATCGAGCCCTTAATAAGATCACGCGCAAAGACGTATATCCGATGCCAAGAATTGACGATGCCATTGACTCCCTCCAGGGTGCAGAATATTTCTCTAGTCTAGACCTCCGATCCGGATACTGGCAAATCCCCATGCACGAAGCGGACAAGGACAAGACAGCCTTTGCAACGCCAGACGGACTTTACGAGTTTAACGTCATGCCATTTGGTTTATGTAATGCCCCTGCAACATTTGAACGCATGATCGACACAGTTTTACGTGGCCTTAAGTGGAAGACCTGTCTGTGCTATTTAGATGACATCGTTATCTTTTCTACAACTTTTAGTCAGCACCTTGAGCGCTTGGACGAAGTTTTCACTTGCATTTCCAACGCTGGACTCCAACTCAACACAACGAAATGCCATTTTGCCAGAAAGCACATCAAAGTATTGGGCCATCTTATCAGCAAAGATGGCATTCGACCGGATCCCGAAAAGGTTGCTGCCGTGCATCGCTTCCCTCGCCCTGAAAATCAAAAGCAATTACGAAGTTTCTTAGGCCTGGCATCCTACTTCCGCCGCTTCATCAGTCATTTTGCAGCCATGGCGTCGCCGCTACACAAGTTGCTCACGTCGGGCTCTGCTTTCCCTTGGACAGATGAATGCGAACTTTCTTTCCAAGCCCTCAAGCAGGCATTAACCAGCGACCCTGTCCTCTGTCACTTCGATGACAACGCACCGACTTGCTTGCACACCGACGCTAGTGGCCATGGGATCGGTGCTGTACTTTTACAGCGTGATACCACCTCACGAGAGAGAGTTGTTGCCTATGCCAGTCGCGCACTAACACCTGCCGAAACGAATTACTCGATCACAGAACAGGAATGTCTCGCAGTAGTTTGGGCGATCCAAAAATTTCGACCATATCTTTACGGACGCCATTTCACGGTCATTACCGACCACCACGCCTTATGCTGGTTGTCGTCAATCAAAAATTTGTCCGGACGACTTGGTCGCTGGGTGATACGATTACAAGAGTGCGACTTTGACGTTGTCTACAAGTCTGGGAAAAAGCATCAAGATGCCGACGCTCTCTCTCGCTGCCCGCTGCCATTATTAGCTTCGAGTACACCTCTCCATTGCTCGCCACTTGATGATGAGACTAAGTCGTCACTCCCGTTATTACCGTTATTACCTCTCATGGTTACTGACACGTTATCTTCAAATCACCTCACTCACCTCGCCTCGTGTCAACGTTCTGACCCCTACTGCGACAGCATCATCCAACGCCTGTGCGGAACTACATCTGCACCAAATGCCAGATTACGTCGACAACTGCGACTATTTAAGCTTGACAACGATGTGCTGTACCGCTACATATACAACTCCGACGGACACAGCTGGGTACCTATTCTTCCACGCTCGATGCGCACACAAGTGCTTGAAGCCTTGCACGACGACCCATGTGCTGGCCATTTGGGATTCAACAAAACATACCACCGCGTTAGGAGCCGTTTCTTTTGGCCAGGCATGTCTACCTTTGTGGCCAAGTACGTTGCTTCTTGCGTTCAGTGCCAACGGCGGAAACGACCGACTTCGCCTCCTGCTGGGCTTTTACAGCCCATCCCATGTCCCGAGACACCGTTTGCCATCGTTGGGATAGACCTAGTCGGCCCTCTGCCCATAACGCCAGCGGGTCATCGATGGGTCGTGACAGCTGTTGACCAGCTCACACGTTACGCAGAGACCGCTCCTCTACGCTCTAGTTCAGCCTCCGACGTCGCCACCTTCTTTCTAGATGCCATTGTGCTGCGCCATGGTGCCCCTCGTGTACTGTTAAGCGACCGCGGCAAGACTTTCATGTCAGCAATGCTCGCAGAAGTACTCGGAGCTTGTGGCACAGTTCATAAGACGACATCCGCATATCACCCACAAACAAATGGCTTAACCGAGCGATTTCATCGCACACTGATAGACATGATATCGATGTATATCGGGCCAAACCACGATAATTGGGACAAACTTTTACCTTTCGTGACTTTTGCTCACAACACCGCTATCCAACGAACTACGGGATACTCACCTTTCTACCTAGTTTTCGGCCGTTCACCGACATTCACCATCGACGCCGCTTTCTTCAATGCTCCAACTAACACCTCAGACAGTACGCCCGAACAGTTCGTTTCGAGACTTGAGGAATGCCGTCAACGTGCTCGTTTCAACACAGAAGTCAGCCAGCAAGATCGCAAGCAACGTTACGACATCTCTCGTCGCGACGTCTCCTTTCGTCCCGGAGAAGAAGTGCTTCTTTGGACGCCCATTCGTGCACCCGGTTTGTGCGAGAAGTTTGAATCCCGCTTTCTTGGACCCTATATTATTAACGAACAAACATCCCCCGTGAACTATCGCGTTACTCCCGTAGACGTTTCTTCCGACCATCGTTGTCGTGGTTCGGAGATCGTTCACGTTTCGCGCCTAAAACGATTCGTTCGGCGTTCCCCTCCTGGCTAAGTCGCGGCCTGGCTGGCCGCTTGCGCGTGCGGGGCAATTAGTGTGAGCATTATTCATACGCTTCATATTCTCACCTGTACATACTCATCATCACCGTTTTGGGGCCTGGTGGTGGGGCTCTGTCTCGAGAGAATAAAGAGACTGGCTGCCTAAACCTCGTCTCACAATATATGTGTGTGTGTGTGTGTGTGTGTGTGTGTGTGTGTGTGTGTGTGTGTGTGTGTGTGTGTGTGTGTGTGTGTGTGTGTGTGTGTGTGTGTGTGTGTGTGTGTGTGTGTGTGTGTGTGTGTGTGTGTGTGTGTGTGTGTGTGTGTGTGTGTGTGTGTGTGTGTGTGTGTGTGTGTGTGTGTGTGTGTGTGTGTGTGTGTGTGTGTGTGTGTGTGTGTGTGTGTGTGTGTGTGTGTGTGTGTGTGTGTGTGTGTGTGTGTGTGTGTGTGTGTGTGTGTGTGTGTGTGTGTGTGTGTGTGTGTGTGTGTGTGTGTGTGTGTGTGTGTGTGTGTGTGTGTGTGTGTGTGTGTGTGTGTGTGTGTGTGTGTGTGTGTGTGTGTGTGTGTGTGTGTGTGTGTGTGTGTGTGTGTGTGTGTGTGTGTGTGTGTGTGTGTGTGTGTGTGTGTGTGTGTGTGTGTGTGTGTGTGTGTGTGTGTGTGTGTGTGTGTGTGTGTGTGTGTGTGTGTGTGTGTGTGTGTGTGTGTGTGTGTGTGTGTGTGTGTGTGTGTGTGTGTGTGTGTGTGTGTGTGTGTGTGTGTGTGTGTGTGTGTGTGTGTGTGTGTGTGTGTGTGTGTGTGTGTGTGTGTGTGTGTGTGTGTGTGTGTGTGTGTGTGTGTGTGTGTGTGTGTGTGTGTGTGTGTGTGTGTGTGTGTGTGTGTGTGTGTGTGTGTGTGTGTGTGTGTGTGTGTGTGTTTGTGTGTGTTTCAACAAAGGCGATACGAACCTTTCGAGTCGCGATGATGGCACAAGACCCCCAGGATGATGCGATGCTACAGCAACTGTACATTTCGATTTTCTGATTGTAACTATTAAGACATTTACTAACGCAAGTTTTACGCGTAGCTCCCACACCTTGGACATATCTCCTATTTATCCCTGCGCTAACACATTCAAGTACAGTTTCTTTTTCACGTACAATAGAGCTTTGTAATTCTCTACCAGGTAACATTCGTACCCTATCACTAAAACATTTCATAGCTACCACTGGTAAATACTTATCCAACACGTAAAGCGCTTCTTTTTGATCATTCACCTTTTTGTGCATATGTGTGTTTTTAATGTGCAGTGTCTAGTAAGGCATAATGTTCCCATCCCTGCTATACCCCTATTCTGGGCTGCAATATATGTCAATAAATAAATAAATTAGGGAAACTTCAACTTAGAGGAACCCTGAACTATCCCTCAGGCTTGGTGAAATAACATAGTCCGCGGGTAGCATACGCAGCTGTGAACATCTCAGCCAAGTTTTGCTGTCGTACGCGGTGCGTGGAGCTCGCACGCGGATCGTGAAGTCACCTTTCTCTCAAACGCTCTCTCTTTTCAGCAGATGGCCCTGTCCTCACTCTCTTCTGGACTCACTATTTCGTCATCGGACGCTTTATTCCGTCATTCCCTTAGACGGCTGCTATTGGCCGACAGCTGACGTCAAGCTGCGGTCGGCTACATGGCGTAGTAACCGCAGCCGCCGCGGGGTGGCGCCCCGAGTACACTGGCTAAGCGCACAGCGGCTCGCTGAGGACGACCGCGTTTGAGTTATGTTAGGCGCGTCGTTGGCACCGAAGGCGGAAGTCGTGACGTCTACGTTAACATCCAAAATAAAAGTTGAACTGCGCGCTACGGCAACATTTTGAACGCGGAGCGTTGTGGGCACGCCTCACTCTGCCGTAGCCTTCGCAGTGCAAGGCACTGAAGAAGGAACGGGAGCACAGCGGAGGCCGTGTTTGATTGCCATGGACTCCGCTTCTGCTGAACGCATTGAAGTGCATTTTGTGGCAGAGTATTTCTGGAATAAAGGACCATTTTAAGTACGAGGTGTATTCGCGTCAATCGCGTCTCCAAGTGTTGGACGCAAGGAGAGAAGTATGCATTCGTCAGTGACCTATTGGGTAATGCATAAGGCTCAATGTTACCCTAGTTCAAATCCCACCGTTGGTTCATTCACGGGGCCTGAAACGGAGCGACAACAGCTTTCCCACCGCAACGTGCCTGGTACTGAGGCAAATGATACTCTGCGTTAAAAGAAAAGAAACGAACACATTGAAGAGTCCAAGAGGGAAGAGACAGTCTTAGACGATTCGATGATTCTCATTGGCCCCACAAGCATTGAAAGCGACCGTTCATTATATTCACGACGTAAAAAAAATTAAATTACGGGGTTTAACGTACCAAAACCACTTTCTGATTATGAGGCCCGCCGTAGTGGAGGACTCCGGAAATTTCGACCACCTGGGTTTCTTTAACCTGCACCTAAATCTAAGTACACCGGTGTTTTCGCATTTCGCCTCCATCGATATGCGCCGCCGCGGCCGGGATTCGATCCCGCTACCTCGTGCCCAACACCATAGCCACTGAGCAACCACGGCGGGTTATTGACGACGTAATCAGTGGCGTTTCGTTCTTTCCTTGGTTGATCTGTTGAATTAACTTTCCTCTAGTCACCCGAATCACACCGCGTACTGGTTTCTACGAAAGAAACAGGAATTCATCAATTCAATGAAGGAAATAGATACGATGGGAGCTAATATCTTGGGTGTCTTCTTTCTCAGCGCTCGTGACCTTAGGACCTTTAAGGAGGACGTACCGAGAGAGAGAGAGAGAGAGAGAGAGGGAGGGAGAGAGAGGGAGGGAGGGAATATATGGCAAAAGAAAAGGAGAAAGGCAGGGAAGTTAATCAGAACGGACAATCTATTTGTTAGCCTACCTTGGGGAACAGAAGTTGAAAGATAAGCAAAAAGAAACATCGGGAAGACACCATGAACCTTTACGATATAAAGCGCCGTAAAACATCGAAAGCTTCATGTTATCGCGCAACGTTAATTTTCTGTGGTTCTGCGTTGCTTATGTTATAAAGGTAAGGCAACAACAGGTCGGCAAGCGCCAAGACGAATGCACAGAAACTTTTCGCAG
This sequence comes from Dermacentor albipictus, assembly GCF_038994185.2. NCBI lineage: Eukaryota > Metazoa > Arthropoda > Arachnida > Ixodida > Ixodidae > Dermacentor > Dermacentor albipictus. Next base: position 56,956,054 of record NC_091826.1, on the reverse strand, counting down.
GCTTTAGGCGCACGCTTTGTACGCATTCTCAGCGTACAATGCTATAGTCCAATGTTTCGAATCCTCTTCACGGGTGGCAAAAAGAGGGTGACAATGTCCGTATATGTGTGATGATTGAGACCGTTCTGGAGCGCTGCAGACATAATGTGCACGATCTGCACAGATAGACATAGTGTCATGTTTTCTCCAACAATAAACCTTCGGCAACGGCTCTTTATTGCATTATTGTTCTTGTCGGAGGAAGAAGATAAATAAAGTCAGTGGCGACTTAGCGCTAAATGCGAGATAAATGCGTAGGCATTACGTAGGACCTCTTGAGGTCCTGGATCCATGATTTAATCCGCGCTCACCCCATTGCAAAGTGTTGCTCAGGAGCGCGCGCGCGCGCGCGCACGCACGCACGCACGCACGCACGCACGCACGCACGCACGCACGCACGCACGCACGCACGCACGCACACACACACACACACACACACACACACACACACACACACACACACACACACACACACACACGCAGAAATGCGTAGGCATTACGTAGGACCAATTTGAGGTCCTGGATCCATGATTTAATCCGCGTTCACCCCATTGCAAAATGTTGCTCAGGAGCGCGCGTACGCACGCACGCACGCACACACGCACACACACACACACACGCACGCGCACACGTACACACGCATGTACACACGCACGTACACACGCACACACACGCACACGCACACACACAGACACACACGCACACACGCACGCGCGCACGCACGCACTCATGCACACAGACATGCACACACACATGCAGAAACGCATGCACATGCACACAGTAAAAATAAGGAGATGCGTCGCTATTGCTCAAGCCTTATGCGGCGCGCGATAAGATCTTCTGCGAACGATCGGCGTCAGCAATTCGACGCCTTCGCTCCTCGGCGATTCGCGAGGACGTCGCCACGTCGTCACGTCATCCGGCAATCGACCAATCGGAGGGCTCGAAAGTATTTTCGGATTCCGACGGAAAATCAGATTTCACGCGCGAGAGACGAGTTTGCCGGCACCGCCCTTCCCATGCGATGCGCGAACTCAAACAAACGAGAAAAAAAAAGTAAATAAATGTATTCAACGAAATCGAGAAACTAATCTTCAAATTGAGAAACGAGTGCTTGAGATGGAGTCGAGAATCGGCCGGGGCAACGACAGGCGCCGAGGCAAAAAAAAAAAATAAATAAAATTGGAAAATCGTGAGATCCGACGACGACGGAAGACTCGCCATATTGCGTCCTCGAAGAAGTTATGTCGGATGTGCCGTAGGGCGAGGTGGAGGGGGGCGTTGGTGTGCGTGATAAACCGCGACCTGATTGGACGGCTTCGATGGTGCGGAAATTTGTTTTTCTCTTTTTTTCTTTTCTTTTATCCGTTTTGAGCCCGCAGCGCTGTGTTCAATACGTCCGGACTTTCGGCGACGAGGTTAGGGCAGAAATATGTGCATACGGGCTCCACTTGCCTCAAAACTACGAGAAAAAAAAATATGATGAGAAAGTGAAGGAAAGTTGCACATAATAATAATAATACCTCGGGGCCATCCGACTAGTATATATTACAATCCATTAACAGCTTATTTTCTGGAACAGCTTATATTTCTGGAATCGCCTATAGCAGAGCAATTTAGCTTTCCGCTTTGCCCCTGTGCGAACACGCTCTGTAATAACCGAGCTTCGGCATCTCGAGCTTTCACGTCAATCACGTGACGCCTAACCCGCCAAGCAGGTTGAATAAATCGGTGCCTTTAAATCGAAATCTCGAGCCCTTTCTGTTTGAAAACGCTGCCATAACTTTGCTGACGCTTTAAAAGGAATACCCAATATTTGCCTTCTCGCACGCACATACACTCGACAGTAGAGGCTGCCCGCGTGCAACTTACATAAACATGGGGCCGATAATGGGGCCAGCAAGCCGTCCTGTCTACAGGCAAACTTCGTGTTGTTGCATGTAGAACAACGTTTGGTATGGATGGTAGCACGCGAAACCTCTTCGACTAGTAAGAGAACTTACGGTTGCTGTCACTTATTGGGCGTTCCGTCGTTTTTCTAGCTAACTAAGTGACATCATGCTGCCTTGTTTTTTGTAAACGACAAGAAAAGAGAAGGAAGGCGAAGCCAGCAAGAGGAAGATGACGCGTATTGTGTGTGAGGAGGGGTGGGTGGGTGGAGGGGTGTAAGAGGCAAAAATAGCTTAGCTTTAAATGCCGCCCTGCGCGGCTTTGCTACACAGTTAGTAGTTATTCATTATATAGGTAATGTCCAAAACCAAACATCCGTGACGTCTTCTCGGCTCCGGCATTCGCTTCCGTCGCATGCAGCCAGCAAAAGCATGGCCTTCGAGATCGGTATTTGTTACCCAGAGGGTGCCGTCGCTTGGTGCGCGGATTTGAAGACCACCTATTCCGAAGCTTCGGCCAGCTCAGCTGTCTGACCCAAGGAGGTTAAAGAAAAAACTCCTGCAGTGGAAGCTATGTCCTGAAGATGAAGCCGCACCGAAGGGGCACGACAAAACAATAGATGAACGATAAAAATGGTGAAGAAGCTCTTTTAACACACTTCCCACGAGTTAAACAACCTCCTGGAATAATCATGGCTTATATTACCAGACAGTTATCCCTGTGTATCCTCTGTATTACCGGTTTTAGTAGGAAATCTGAATATCCTGGCATACTTTAGTGGGGAGAACCTCATCAATACTGAGAAGTTACTATTTTCGTTGGAAACAAGCCGCTTTTATCTCCTATTAAGCTTAGCACTACAATAACAGAGGCAAATCACTTAATCGGTATGCGGACATCACCCGACAAGGCTCTATTTCAGGTGAAGGAGGGGCAAACATTGGCTCCGCCTTTCCTAGCAAGAAGCTACGGAAGCTTCCACTCCAGCAGTTTTTCTTTAACCTCCTTGGTCTGGTCATGACCGTTCGTTCGGCGTCCGTGCAATCATCCACAAGAAGCCACCAGCCTTCATTTCTTAGCGGCTGTGGTGTTGGGCTGCTGAGCACAAGGTCGCGGGATTGAATCCCGGCCACGGAGGAAACCCGGCTACGGTGGCCGCATTTCGATGGGGGAGAAATGCAAAAACACCTGTGTACTTAAGTTTACGTTAAAACACTCCAGATGGTCCAAATTTCCAGAGTCCCCCACTAGTGCTTGCCCCATAATCAGATCGTGGCTCCTGGCATGTAAAACCCCACAGTTCAAGTTCCAGAAGAAGCCGACACAATCCATTCCAATAGACACGGCAAGCCAAACTGTTCCACGGCGCCGAAACGGAGCCCCATGCGTTTTGTGCCAGCCCTCGCGTACGTCTGAACAACACGCATGTATGCTGGCTCATACCGGTCGCCAGCACATTGTCATCGCCGGCAACGGTTCGCGCAGGTGCATTTGTGTACGTGAGCGGCGAAGGAGCCGCAATCAGCTAATGCCCATCGCTAAACTGGAGAGAGAGAGAGACAGAGAGAGGGGAGAGGGGGCGATTGAGCAGGTTTCAGCCAGCAGCGCAGGCTTCGAGCACACCGTGCGCTATTTATTTGGTTTTCTTAGTCGTGTTTCAGCGATTCGACCTTTTCTTTTCCTTCTTTTTTAGAGTTTTCGTCATTTTGATGCACTAAGCGCAACGACGCCTTGCCCACTTTCACATATTCCAATCAGGCGTCACGTTCGAAGGCTGGAACCCTGTCGATGATGAGGCGATACACAGCATGGGAGCGAGAGGTCAGCGGCAAAAAGTGGGGAGGTCGTTAGAGAGCAAATAAAAGAACGAAAAAAATAGAAATTGAAGAAACATAAAGAGCTGGGAAACAGAAAATTCGGGAGGTAGGGTGTGGGGGTGCCTGTGGCATCACGATCGAAAGTGACCGTGCTGCAATGCGGCGCTATACGTGTATGAGTGTAAGTACGTGTATGAGAATACGGACGAGCATATACGTATATACTATAGACGAGAAACGATCAAGAACGCGTGTCTGTCACGCCGCCCCACTTTCCAACAAATACCCAGGAATGGGAAAGAGGGGCTCCAGCGAAGAACAGCGAATAGTAAAGAATAGAGACCGTAATTTAGTGGAGCGAATAGCTTGAAAGACGTGACGGTTGGCGATAAGAGAAGGAAAAAGAAGCACAAGGCAGGGGGGCGTCAGTTTGACCAGCTTGCGTTGAGAATTTCTAAAACAGTATTATGCTGCAGACGGCAGTGCGATTTGTTGCCGCTATTTGGCATCATGAAGGCAAATGATGCCTTCATGATGACCCCGTGTGTCGTCAAACGTGTTCCCTGTTTGATTCTGCTTATGTCATTAGTACAACATATCAGGGCATCTTCCCTGTTCGGATTTATCAGCTTTTCAGATTTATCAGTTTTTCAATTTTGCCCCTCGTTCTCAAGAACGTCCCCACGGCTCGCAAGACAGAAGGGTGTGGCTTTTTCAGGTACTCGTTTTCACGAGTTCGATTTCTGCCATGCTCGTAGACATTCACCGTACCTGTACCCATGCGATTTAAATGAACGCTTGGCTGCCACGCCATCTTAGATGACACAGACGCAACACAGAGGAGTTCGGGTCGAGTCGCATCAACGCATCGTTCGTGTCGCATCGACGTGTTTGAGGAAGAGGTTCAGCAGCGCCGTCTTGTGGTTCTCAGTTATGAAGCTTTCCAAGCGAATTACGGTCAACGCTTGACCTTAAGGTTATCTTTCGAGTTTCACGAGATCGATCCGGAGGATTCGATATATGACAGGCTCCCAATCCTCTGTTCTGACCTGCTGAGTCCCGAGTAACGCTGTTTAGACGGGCTACTCGCTTGCTGGTACACGATGGCGCCAGTTACCAGCCCGATTCGGAGACTACAAAAAAGGTGGTTTGTCGTTTCTGGCACGCCTCCTTCCGACCCGCCCGAAATACTTCACCGCGCGACACGAAGCGTCGCGGCGAGCTTCCCGACATCTTGAAAGGTGACAAGCTAGCTTTACCTTGACGCATGCTGTTTAACATGCGGAGGCCGACGCATCGGCAAAATGCTGATTAATGAGTGGCTAGTGCTTTGTTCTTGTTTTTTGCTTATTTCTTCGCATAACATCAAATGCCGAAAAGCCAGAAGAGTGCGCCAACTCTCCGGTAATTACGTTTTCAAGAAAGGGATTTTCCCCGCAACGCTTTATTGAACGAATAATAGAATTCGTTCGATAAGACATCGCGGGGAAGCAAACTTGGCACTTTTCTAACCGGTTTACAGGTAGCGCTTGCACATCAGGTTGCCCTTCGAGTTCTGTCAGTATCTGAACTCGGAAGCCGCCATGTTGACAGACAGCCACAGCTCGTGACTCATTCGAGAATAAGATTTTGATATGGCCCCGGCCACATGGAAATAAAAATAAACTATTTTAAGCTATCCAAAAAGACAGGCCGACGTTTCGATAAGTGGATGTGTTCGTGCCATGGATGTGCGTACATAATATTACTTCAAAGAAAAAGGCCTTTTAAGATCTGTAATTACACGTATTGCATTTCTAAGTGAGAATCAGTACTTCTCACCGAAAGCCACGCTTTCGGTGGAGCTGAACATAGACCTCGTTGGAATCGAAATGAGCGTTTCTTCTTTCTCCACGGAAAAAATACATTAAAAAAATATTTTTGTGCTCGCAAAACCAGGATTGGAGTCGCTAAGCTGCACCTACACTAACATAGGTGGACGCACAACCGCATTTGTACCTCGTGTTACGTATCACCACAAGATATTTTGAGAATGACTCAGCACTGCTGCCCTGATATGAGAATTAATCCGGAGTACTAAACAAGTGCGTGATTCCCGTAGATCTTTGAGGAAGACTCAATACTCCAGTTGTTTTCTGCTTCGAAATAATGAGTCGACATATTCGCGACACCTGTGTTTTGTTGGCGGGTAATCGCTTTAAAGTCTGCCTTGCACACTGCTTACCCGTTCCTCTCTCGCTGATCATCCTCGTTCCTTTCTTTTCTTTCTTTTACGGCATCCTGTACAATCGGCCTGTTTCGAAAATTACGTTGTACTCAACATCGCATGTTGAGTACAACACCTTTTTAGAAACGGGTCGATAGAGTACAACATAGCTTGTATTCAGCACCTGGGTGTTTTGTACTGAGCGATGGGCGCTCTAATGAACACTGCGTGTTCAGTACTGCACTCAGTGTTGAGTACAAAAAAACTGCGTGAACAAAAGAGGCTGAGTGACAGTACGTAAAAATCTCCGTGCAAACGACAGGGGGGCCAGAATAGCGCAGATGGGAGTGCGGGGTTCATCTAGATTGCGAGACAGGTCGATTGTACAGGACGCTGGAAAAAAAAAAAGCAAGAGCGACGACGATGAGAGAGAGAGAGAGAGAGAGGGAGGGAGGGAGGGAGGGAGGGAGGGAGGGAGGGAGGGAGAGAGAGAGAGAGGGAACGGGTAAGCAGTGCGCAAGGCAGACTTTAATGCGATTACCTGCCAACAAAACCTCGGTGTCATGGACGCCTCGGCTCCGCCTCGAACCCGGGTCGAGCCATTTTCTCAAAATACTCCCGCGCATCGGCTGTCGTGTTTCCCGTTTCTTAGTTTCTTTTCCTGTATTTTTTTTTTGTTCGCACTACGCCATCATTTTCTTTCCTCTTATTCGTTTGTCCCTGTTCCTCCGAGCATTTGAGGCGACGATGCCTTACGTGCCTCTAACACAGTCAGATTTACTTGTATCCCGCCCCTACCTTTCCCCCACTGTTGTTTTGTCATATACTTCTTTGTTGCGCTTAAGTGTGGGCAGCAATGCCGGTTTTATGGGGAAAGCGGCCCGGCATGCATAGTACAAGAGCCGCGCATTCAGTTGTAGCTTGTCTCCTAGTACCGTTTTCCATATCTGTTTCAACGTGGCCGATGCTTCGGGTGCATAGAAATTGAAACATCTTTTTACAAAATTCCGCAGGCCACTTAATGGTGCCCCAAGCAGGATTGAGCAAAAATAAAATAAGTATTTTACGTAATTCAAGCGTGAATGCGTTGTAGAGACCTAGGGAAAAAAAAAAGACATTAGCGAAGGAATGAGGATCGAGCTGTCAAAGTGCCCCTGAAAGAATCAGCCCTGACTGTGCGATGCTAAGCTATTGGCGATGCGTCGTTCTATGAAGTAAATTCAGCGCGGCAAGTCACTATAAGCGCGCGACTTGGCTGACCAAAATGGAGCGAGTGAGTGGCAGCTTCGCCCAGCTTCGCCCAGCGTTGGCAGCAGTGGCAGTGATAGCTATCACATTGTTGAGCACATAACAGCTCGCATTGTTTCGCAGAGTAGAAGCTGCAGAAAAAAAAAAATTGCAATGACACGGAAACCAACCTGTGTTTTGTTTCCAGAAGAGGGTTATAGCGCCGAAAAAACACAACACAGAGCGAACGTGTTTTGTCTAAATAAATATAGAAAAAAAATGTGACGGTGAGCCTGTCTTGGGCCTGTCTTGGTCGGAAGATAACTCCCTTTAATTTCCATAATTGGAATTCTGAGGAATGACGTTAGCATTTTGGAACAGAGGTACAACTGGATACCTACTGGAGAGATGGCATGCTTGTCCAAGTAGACAAACCTGACCATTTATACATACGCAAAGCTGCGTGACTGTAATTGTATCACAGACTAGGAAGGCATTACCTTACCCGAGTAGGGCGTTTTACTCAACACGAACATTATTTGTGCTGGAGGAGTATTCTGCTCACATGTTGACAGAAATATGTCGGCAAAGGTCTAAGTTTCCCGAAGTTACTCTATGAAATCTTCCGTTCACACACAATAACAAAGACAAAACAACGAAAGAGCTCCTGCAACACAACAATATTTCTACGGTACTCTGCTCAAGCGCAGCTTCACAAGAGGTTGCCACCTTCCTTACAAAATTTTTATAGAAAGTCTATAGAGAATCTATAGACGTCTATAGACTGTCTATAGACTTTCTTCACCGTCTATAGACTGTCTATAGACTTTCTGTAAAAATTTTTGTAAGGGTTGACAGCTCTCCCCGGATAGAACTCTCGATTGACCTTCTGACAAATGTCGTACGTAAGACAGAAATAATCGCTGTAGACTAATACTCATAGTATTATCAAAGCACGCAATGAGCGCAGTTCGGAGCAAGTGTTAGAGACCAGTGAAAATGCTGGCAGTTTAATCGGATCCGCTGAAAAACAGGTGTAAACTGTGGCAACGTAAGCAAAACTGGCGGACATATGTAGAAACTCCTTTTTTAAGATCTGTTTATAATTTACATCGTGTTGGGGCACGTTCTGAAGTACCAGAAAAATAAGAAATAAATGAAGTTCAATGTCAAAAAAAGTAGCTGCGAAATGGTCTTAACGACGCGAAAGCGACGGCATCGAAGACAGCGAGTTCATATCAAGGAGGTTAAAAAAAAAAGCATTTTTTGACCTCCTCATTTCCTATACGTTAATCCGAAAGCAATGCTCACAGAGAGCCACACACAAGCGCACTCAACCAATCTTGCCAGGGCTTAAGAGATTCGCTCCATGTCCCCCCAAATTCCGCGCGCGCGATCTTGGAGGCCACGCTCAGTGGTCCTTTGTGGAAACGTCTACGACGAGTTACAAGCAGCGTTTATATAAGGTATCCCAGCCAATTTTCGCCAAGCGCCTCAACGAAAAAAGGAATGGAAAAAAACACGACACAAGACACGATAGCGCGTGTCTTCGTCTTTGTTTCTTCTTGCGTGCTTGTTTTGTTGCGCTATACAGATACCTTTCAACGATTTTAAGATCTATGGCATTTGGTCATCAGACGTCTGAATATACATTACGTCTTATAATTGCACCATATGCACCGTCTTCTTTTAATATATATTTAGTTTATTAGCTTGAATAAAGTTAGATGAGACAGCCTGTAGGTGCTTACCTATATAAGCACATGTAAACGTTAGTAGACGCGGCTCAAAGGTGAGTGTTCAGGACGTGTCGTACGCACGATCAATTCCGTCCAAGAGAGGCACAATAAGAAAGTAGCTGGGGGAAAAAAAAGGCCGCTCTGCCGAGATAGAACTATTTCCTTCTATGCCAGGCCTGGGTTGTGGCCGCAATGGGCAGAGGGCGAGGGTTAGCGGAAAACGCGGAGAAGGGGCAAAAAAAAAATGAAGGCACGTAATCCGCGTTCGGCGGCGTTTCGCCTCCTCTGCGCGCGCATGGCTCCCCGTGTTTGCTCCTGCGACCGCCTACTCCTTCAGCCTCGCTTGCCTGTGCGCATGCACATGTGTGTGCGGGAATGCGTGCGCGTTTGGCACGACTCTTTCCCTCTTCCCTTTCCATGCACGCACACGCGCGCTAGCGCATTTTCCCCCCTCTGGCAAGACGCTGAAAGTGAGCGAAGTTTATTCCTTAGGCCAAAGCGTGATGGAGACTGAAGAGAGGGAGCAGTCGGTCGAAGGAGAAAGGGAAAGGCCTAGCCAAGGTGGCGTGGGGAGAAGGGGAAGAAAGTTCCCTAAATGGGGAAGCAATAAAATTAAGGAGCGAGCGCGGAGTAGGAGCGAACGGAGAAGCGGAGATGCAAAAACTAAATAAAGAAAAAAAGCGCAAACAGAAGTTGGGCACGCCGAGAGTTCTTAGGAGTTTTTTTTTTCTCCCCTTATTATTCCGCCGATCGAAACGAACTAAGCACGCTCGGCGACAGGAGTCCCTTCTTCCCAAGAGAGTTAAAAAGCAACGAGCCAGAGCTGAAAAAACAAAAAAAAAGAAGTTCCGTGCAGATTATAAAGCACGGTAAAGCCCGCGGGATAAGCAAGATCACACAGATAAATGAAGAAGCAAAAGTGGTGTAGTGAAAGAGGCGCAAAAATAAAGGAGCGAAAAATTAAGGCAAGCACGCGAAATGACGAACCAAGAGAGGAGGAAGCGCGGAGCAAGGGGGCGCCACGGTACTGCAGTCGTGACGTCACCTGGTCACGTGGTCGCCATCATTTTAATTGCCCAGATTGACGCAGCCGAGGCGGCGCTGCTCGTCGCGCGTTCGCCAAAGATGGAGCAAAGGCAAAAAAAAAAAAGAATGCGGAAGGCGTGTAGGGACGAAAAAGGCGCGGCGTAGGCAACGCCATGCGGTCGCCCCAGCTCTTGCTGTTGCCGCTGGCGCCAACGCGAAAAATAAGTGACATTGCAAATTCGGCCTCTTCATTCTCCTCATGGTTTCTTTTTTTTTTCATGAACTTCACAACGCTTAGACCCGCAGCTTTTCTAGGACTGACCTCAACGTTTCCGTTTCTCGCCCGGATGTGACCTCGATGCGCACAAAACGGGAATAAAACCCCTTGGGGAAAGTGATCACGTGGGCAGAATGAGCATCCGCTCATTGTGCCCTCGTGCACAGAACCAGATCGACAGCAATGCCCTAAAATCTCGACAATCAGTGACCGAGGCATTCCGGATTACCCTACGACTTCAGGAGACAGGTCACCGGAATTCCGCACGAGCTGCCTAATTCGAATATCGAATAGCTTTCTCCTGCTGATAAACGTTCTTCATTATAGGGGTATACTGTCTCTCATCTCTTGAGCAGGTCGAAATTTGAGCGTGAACACACGCGATATTTTACTCCACTGCGCGAAAAAGGTCGCTTAGAACGCTTCTCGAGCATGCCGAGGTTAGCTGGCGTTCCGTTGTGGTAAAATGTCAGCCAAACCATGCCACGTTCCAGGTAAGCCCCCCGAAGAAAGCCCTTTTGCTTCTCCGAAACGTGACTTAGTTTCGGCACAGCCGACGTCGCGTAGGCGCTTTTGCGCAAGTTCGTTCGGCCGTTCCTGTTGAGGAATGACAGATGCGGTTGGCAAAAGAAAAGAAGGAGTGCGATGGTGCAGGCGTCGGCCGTGGAAGGGTTGCACCGGCTGTCCGAAAATCCCAGCGGCGGTACAAGAAGCGACGGGGTAAGAACGGAGAGCGCCGGGGCGAACAGGAAAGAGGAAAATGAAAACGGGAGACTCGAGAGAGAAGGAATTGGTTCTGGCGAATAAAATATAGGGAAAGAAGGGGTGAGCCGACGTTAGGGGAAAAGGCGATGCACGGATACACTGGCGGGCGGCGGCGGCGGGCAGCGTTCGATGAAGCAACAAAGAGCCGGGCAGGCGCTCATTAAAAGGACGAAAATGCGAGATCGACGGCAGCAAAAAGAGAAAAAAAAAACGTGCGGAAAGACGTTGGGGGAGAACAGGGAAGCGGCGGAAGGGAAGAAGGAGACGTTTTAAAAAATGCAGCGACGTCCTGCCTGCCTCTACGATGAGAAGATGGCGTCGTTGCCAGCAGAGCAGAGGAGAGCACGCGCTCAGAAAAAAAAAGAAGATGCGAGGGCACAAAAAAGAACAAAGGAAAATAGGAGAGGGATGGGATTGCCGCGCATAAAAAAATTAGGCGACGCCCAAGAGGGACGTGGCGTTGCAGAGGCATAAAAGAAAGAGAAAAGAATTTAAAAACGGGAATGAGGGAAAATAAAGGAAGCCTAAATGGAGTGCGAGGCTGGTTAAAAAACGGGAAAGGGGGTTTCTCTCGAAGCCGCCCGCACGTGGGAGAGGAACAAAACAAAGAAAAAAGAGGGGAGAGTAAAAAAAGCGAGTTATACCTCCGGTTCGAACGCTTTCTTTTCTATATTCGCGAACGTGGGCGAGGGCGTCGCTTCTTTTTTTGTCTTTTGGGGATTGTTTTTGTCTCGTGTACCGCTTTGGGTTTTTTTGTCACGGCTGCCCATGCAGCGCTGCTCGCCGCTGGGATGCGGGGCGTTATGCACCAGCCACGCAGTGCCAGCGCCCGGGTGAGAGGAGGGCTCGAGAGGGGATGAAAAAGGGAGAGGCCGAGAGGGAAAGGGCAAAATGAGGAAAGCCTGAAGACACAACATGGCCGGTTTGATGAGGCCCTTCGCCCCCACACGCGCGCCAGCGCTCCCGTCGCCATCAGCGCCCTTTCTTTTCTTCGTACCCCTGGCCGGCTTCTCTTTTTTTAATACGTCCGCCATATTGCATCTTATGCAGCACCACCGCGACGCTTAGGGCGTCGTCGTTCTTTCCGTGTAGACTCGCGAGGTGAGATGAGTGGTGCCTGCCCGCAGGCTCTGAGGATATGCGACAGTTTTCTTCTTTCTTTTTTTCTGGCCGGTACGATGTGATCGATACATACTACAGTAGTAGCAGAGTTCATGCGAGGAGGCAAGAACGAAGAAGACGAGACGTGGAGTGCTGACTTTGAGTTCGTTGTTTTATTGAGCCGGTCGCCATGACTGTCTCACTCAGGGCGGACATCGAAGTCTTTTTCAAAGATGTCTGCAGCCGAACTGGGAGCAACGGGCACATAGGGTTCCTATATGACCTGTGACACAAAGACAGCAAACAAGCTTAGGGACTACGAACTGCGTCCTTTAGGTTATTTGTGCCCATTATTGGTTTGTTTGTTTATACTGACAGTTTTCCTTTACAATAGTATATGCTGCTGCTTCACGAAAGAGCTATCTTGTAAGTACCTGGGCTGAACAACCTTGGGTAGCCATCGAGTGAGGTGCTTAGCACCGCCTGCCAAAGAACAACTTAATAGAGCATTTTATTGGGTGCCCCGGAATTTCACGCAGCATCTTGAGCCGTCTCTCTGACTCGCGTCACTGGCAAAGCGAGAGGGTGTGGAGATAATGGCACTCATTCCACCAGTGTCTACAGCCGACGACGTACTTCCTCACAATGCCGAGAATTAAGTTTTGATCTGCACTGTGGTATCGCATTAAGCACAAACGTATCGCATACAGACATCACGATCAATCCACCCACGACTCTTATACATTGCCCCACGGTGGGCTTGTCTAGAAACGCTTCGACGCATTCACTTATGAATACATTCAATGATTTGTGCAAGGTTAACGCATTAAAATGTGCAATACAGTGTAGCAAATTTATGAGCTCCTTCTTAGGGAGTCCTCCCCGGTGACATCAGGCCAGTTGGCTCTGAAGATGACGTCATATATAGGAAGAATGCATAGGACCGACTCACTCCGGATTTGTAACTCTTTGCAAGTAACATACATGGGCCGACGATATGATTGTGCACCTGCTTTTAAAAGGTATCCGGCGTCACGCATTGGAACGCATAGGTCACTTGTCTGCCTGTGCGACGTTATATCTCAGAGCACGCAGTGCTTACGGCGCATCGGAGCTGCCACTCCGAGCCATCGATCTGTCAATGGTGTTACGGCTGAACTTTGCCGTAGCAGCTTAATACAACAAAGCCGGTGAAACCATATTGTGTTGAGGCCAACAGAGTTGTGATTGCAAGTAATGCGGCTATATGTTCGCGGGCGATGTTATTAATTACAGCATAGCTGTCCCTTCCGTTGTTTCCCATGTGTATGTGGCTGTTATTTGACAATTTTTTTTTTCGTGCGATCGTGTGTCAACTCGCAATTCCCCACAGTCGAATGCGTGGGGTGCGTGTTCCCATGGCGACGAGCATGCTGCTTAAACTGAAAACCTGACAGTTCAGTTGACAAATTAATACCGATTTTCAACACAAGCGTTCAATTGACGTGCCCCTGAGATCGGCCGGGGCGCACTGAACGAAATTGACAGGTAGTGCTAACGAAACTAAAAAAGCCACGAGCTTCGTAAAACGAAGATACCACTGGCTTGCGAATAGCGGCACGCCTCGCTGTCGTAATGTTTCGAAGCACTATCCCGTATAAGGGCGGACACGCGAAGTGAAGATCACAGAGTAAGGGGGCAGAGTGGTCTTCTGCCAATCTGCGGTCTGCTTCCTGCGCAAAAGCAGAAAAAAGAAATGCGAGAAAGATATCACGCGCATCGAGCCGCCATTATGAGCTCATCCTTAGCGAGACCGAGGCCGCCCTGCCCAGCGCCAACGAACAGTGGTCGACGCAAGACTGATCTTAAGCGTTCTCGCGCGCCATCCGCCTTCGTAGGCCGGCATGTTGAGGCTCACTTCCGGTTCAAGGAGTTACATCCTGCGCTCACTTCCTCGCCCGCGGAAGTGGGCCAACCGCGGTGGTGCCACCGTCAATGAGCGTCAGCCGCCGCGAGAACTGCTTCGGCTTGCGCGTCGAAAGAGGGAGGGCGGATGAAGAGGGTGAGAGTGTAAGGAAGGGGGAGGGGAAATGAAGAAGTACCTTAAGGGGTTGTGCGTGAGGCGAGGAAGAAAGGCGCGGAGGCACGACAGCGGGTTCCGGGCGACCTTGACTTACTGCGTCGTCATCGTCGACGTGAGGTATAGTAAGGGGGGCTGGCGCCCCCCCCCCCTTTTCCGAAGCGCTCCCGGCTCGTCTCGCGCGAACCGTTCTTGCAGAGAGGAGCCGCAGAGACTATAGAGCCCGAGCTAGAACCCTAGCCCGAGCCTTGGAAAGGATGACGTGATATACCGGGCCCATAACTCAAGACTTGAAGGCGCCTCCGGGGTGGAGGAAATTGGCGACTGAGGCAGGGGGGGGGGGGGGAGAGGGGGGTTTCGAGCTGGCCGAAGGGATTTCCCCACTCCCGAGAAGGAAGCAGGTATAGGCGGGAAAGGGAAGTTACCACGATATGCGCCGATCGTCTGCCTTAAAAAAAAATGAATTTAGGAAATCCTCAGATTGCCCACAGACTTCGTGTGGACCGCTTCGCCTTCTTACTGGCTCGTCGTTTTTGATGGGTGTGCAGCATATGCCGCACCAAACAATTTTTTTTTTGCGAAGTATAGTATTTCTTTCGATTTATCGAGGTCCACATGCTTCAAAGCGGCTTGTTAGCCAGTAAGCATTGGGGGGGTGATTGCTTTTTAACATCGATATATCCAATAGTTCCGTATTGGATACTGGATTATTAGGAACAATTGGGCTTTGATACGAGATAGCGTATATACGATCATATACTTTTAAGAACTGACTACAGGGGTTGTGAACCACATCTGCTTTTTCGATAGGAACTGGCTTTCAAAATAATCTAAGGCACCCAATTACGAAGGCTATGCACGGACACTCTCCTAAATTCTGCGAAGAAACATCTATAAATTAATAAAGTAAATTTTACGGGAACAAAGGACAAGAACCGTGCATGCATGCGTCCTGATCCGTCGGATCATTACTGGCTTTCTTTTTTTTTTTAGGAAAGAATGCCACATAACACTCTATTCTTATAAGACCAAGAATACGTGACAAACGCCGTGCAAAACATACGTAGTGCTCGCTCGAAAAGTTCGAAAGCCAAACACATATTTTCGACTGGAACGTAAGACCGAAAATGCCCTACCGGTGACACACATAACGGTCAACTTTCCTTCCCTCATCACCTCACGCAGGTCTCTACTGCCCCCCGGGCTGCATTTCGTTTCCGCTGGCATCCGTTCTTGCACCGTAGACAGCATGCACCGGCTATACAGCTGCCTCTCGTTATCCAGTAGCGTAGGGACAGCGTATGCGCAAGATCGTCTATTCGTTACCCTGCGTGTTTCGATATCTTATTTACGTGTGTCAACAAACAATACCACACTGTCACATGCGTGGGGACATGTTTCTTCGTGGCGACAAACGCGCTACCCATGCTGAAAACACCACAGTTACATGGCACAGAATTCACGCTGCTTTTCGTCGCAAGCGTTCAACTTGCTGTACCTACCGGGGCCGGCCGTCGCACTGAAGGGAAATGGCAGGTGGCCCTGCCAAAAACAGCAAGCCCTGAGTTGTGTGAAACGAAGACACCGGTGACATCGTAATACCTATACGCCTTGCTCTGTAAAGTTTGGAAGTGACACCCATATTAAGGACGGACATGCGAAGCAAAGATAACGGAGTACGAGGAATAGTAAAAAGAAGTAAACAAGGTCAATGGATGTCTAATTGTCTGCACCTGAATGCTCAAGGCAGCGATATGACCAATCACATAGTTCTTACATTTTGCTAAAACATAAAAGTTTAGCGCAACTAAGATCGCCCAGAAACCGTCACAGATTTCTATAGTATTTACGCTTCTGTTCTGAGGCACCCGGTACAGAGAAGCATGGAAGATAATTAAGTCCACGGTGAAATTACCGCGTTCTCGCGCCTCTCGATTTCTCCAGCTGTGGACTATCATTGGAATGCGCGTCTGTCGGGAGGGGAGACGGCGTTTAGACGATGCATACTGCCACCGTAAGACTTAACTCGAACAACGAAGAAACATTCGTAGCGGTTCAAATTTGACGAACAGCGGACTGTTACGAGCAAACGTCGTACGCTTTCGGAAGGAGGCCCCACGAAGCTGTGACTTTCTAGACACTCCCGCGAAGAACCAAATGCCCCATCAGTACTAGAAGCAAAAATGCGCTTAAGGCGCGTTCGGCCGGAATGAGACGGTGGCTGCATCCCAGCGGAGGGGGTGGTCTTCGGTCCTCCCACGTTGCCGTGAAAGCGACGAAACATCACCTGCGGAATCAGCCAAGGAGTGGATGCGAGCCTAACTCACCGGAAGCCGCCCTGACGGCCGGGAGCGTAAGGAACAGCCCAAGGTTATACGTCACGACCGAGACAGAGGGACAGCGACAACCGACCGCCGCCTAAACAAGCAGCGAAAATCCGGCCGGGGGTGGGGGGGGGATGCAGCGTAAAAATGCCAGCGTCACTGAAAACCGGTAGCAGCGGCGGCAGCTGATTACATACTCCCGTCATAGCCCGGAAAAGGCGCGCGCTGGCCGCGATTTTGACGGCGATATTTCGTCGAGCCCGAATAAAGAAAGAAATCTCCACGGCGAGAAACGCCGAGGCAGCGGGAGAGGCAACGCAGGCACGTCCTACACTAACCGGAAGTAGGTTAAAACGTTCCTCCACGAAGGCCGGGAGGGGGGGCAATAAAAGTTGCGCTGGGGAAGTCGCCGCTTCCGGAAGGAAGAGCAGCGAGAAGGCGCTTTGAATTCGCGAACACACACAAGTGTTATAGTGCTCCGCGAGCAGCGCCAAACATACGGGCGAGAAATCGTAAAAGGAAGAACCAAACTTAAAAAAAGAAGGTCGCCACATAGGACCAACGGATACCGCCTCCACCGCGACCTTGGCCCACTAAACCCGAGACGCCGTTTCTTTTTTTTTTCCTCCCAGTCGGTCACATCGTCAACATCGCTCAACCGACTCCCCTGTCCGCTTCGTAAGTCGGCCGTCGGGGTTTCAGCGTCGAGAGATCTTACTTTCACTCCCTACCAAAGAGAAAGCGCCGGCGCGGTACATCGGCGTAGGTGCGCCGACGGTTACTTGCTCTACACGCATCTGGCGCATATGGCGGGCGCCCCATGCATGCGCTATAGACGTGAAACTACCCTGCCCCTACTCTCTCTCCTTCATTTTTCCAACGGCTCTCTCTCTCTCTCTCTCCTGCGAGCGGGAAGTGCTGGAGATAGAGAATATGGGGGAGGATGCAAACCAGATGCCGCGCGATTTGTAGGCCTCTCCTCAAGAGCACGTAAACAGGGTGCTCCTCTGGTAAAGCTTCCACCGAGAGCTCGCGTACGCCCTCCTTTCCCCCCTACCCGTCTCGCAGCTTCCGCGTCTTGGAGGAGTGGGAGGGGAGGGTACGCAACCTTCAGCCGTCTCGAGCGCTCCCACCGTTTTTTTTCTTCGTCGGGCCGTAAACAAAATTCATAACCGCGTGCGCATAAGGCCGCGAAATCGGCCTGCGATCCTTTCATGTGTCTTGCTTTCTTTCGTTCGTTGCTTTCTGTTTTCTTTTTGTTTATTTTTTTCTTTCTTGCGAGAGTTGTTTACCGCATGCCGCAAAGCACGAGCTCATAGGCGCGGGAGGTCGGCAGGCAACTTGTTTACTGCCACTTCCCTTCAGACATACAATTTTCGACTTGCTTTTCTTTTTTTGCAGGTCACAGAGGAACGTTCCCACAGCCTTCATTTTGAAGTCTCAAGCACACAAGAAAAGTGCAACGAAAAAAAAAAAATTCACGGAAGTTCTATTAGGGAAGTAAATACAGTAGAGGGAAATAGAAGAGGAAACATCGCAATCCAGAAAAGAAAAGGCGGCGGGAGTGGCGGGGCTTCTTCAGACGGCGAAGAAACAAAAATAAGAGTTTTTTTTTTTTTCCAGACACCATAAAAGGCGATGGCGTTTTTTATACCTGAGTGACACTTTCACCCACCTTGCATTCATGGTTCCTGATTTCTTTTCCTCTCTTTCATTTTCAATCGATACATAAAAAAAAAACAAGCAGGAGGCCCACGTAGAGCGCACCTGAATCGCATCACCGACTGACCTTGCGCACCGGCGCCGTGCAATCGCCGCAACAACGCAAAAAAAAAAAAACGCGCCCGCCTCAGTGCATCTGTATGCGGGGACCGCATAAACCAGCGTCGCCAGCGCCCTCCGGCGTGTAACAAACAAATCACCCGGAACTGAACGTCGCCATCGTCATCAGCTCACCCGACCCCGCATCGTCGTCTGCCCCACTTTTCAACTCGGGCCGCACCAGCACACAAAGTACCGCGCCACGACCCGAATTCACACGGGGTCGAGCCCTACGCGCCGCACCGGCTTCGGAACGGGTGTTTACAAAGCGTGGGAGACAACCCCGTCCGAAGCAAACAACTAACAACGAACGTCTGCTCCGGGAGGTCAACAACGCGCACAAAGAACGAGACAGCAGCGCCACCAACACGCAACCATCGGCAGCTCTCTCTCTCTCTCTCCTTATTGTGAGGCACGGGTGCGCCAGGCATGGTGTGACAGGTCTTCGCAGATTGCGCGCCAGACAACAATAACACCCTGGGCGCCGCCGGCAGACAGCGAAAGAAAGCGCGAAAAAAGAAAGATGCGGAAAGAAAAAAAAAATGAGTCAGGGGCGATGAATGGGGTAGCGGCGGTGGTGTGGTGCGTTCCGACGCATAAATAAGGAAGCCCGGAGGGGGGACGGACAAGCCACGGTAGCGGCATTGCAAGCGGGGGGGGGGGGGGGGGGTGGAGGGGAAAGTGCTAACCCTAAATATCAACAATCAACATGGACGCCGCCCTCCCTGCCCCCCTCCCTCCGCAATCACCGCTGCGTACCGCATTCCCCGGCCTTTTATTCCGCACGGACGACGGCCCATCCTCTCACTGAAACCAGCTTCCCTCTCGGCGTGCGTTTTATTTCTTGATTTACCCTACAGTCTCTGCAGCCCAGGGTAATGTTGCAGCTATAGTAGACGATAGCGATAGAAAAAAAAAAGAAAGCGAAAGGAAAGAGCTGGCATTTATATTCAGCGCGGGTGTTGTTGTCCATGCAAAGCGATACGCGTTCCCCCGCGGTGGCCGCTTCTGGCCCGATTTGCATGTTTTGTTTGTCGCCAGGAGCACGCGCGCTCGCTAGCCTCTTAACCCTTCATTAATTGGGATGCAAGCAGGCGGGGTGTCGGGTCGCGTGCACGTGTTGCAGGGGGCGTGCTTGTTTATCGTAGTTTGTTTATCGCCGTTGTTTCTTGCGTGTTTAGCTTCCTTTCTCGCCCCGAGAGGGCTTGTTTGTGGGTCAATCTTGATGAGCCGCTGGCAAAGCGAGGCGCGACACCTGTAATTAGGAGCCGAGTGGGCGGCTGCTTTCACGCCCTTTCCAGCGGTGATTGTGAGCCTTATTTAACCAACTAATTGGGAAGGGATGTCAGGCTTGGCTCGACGATGGCACGCTTGAAGAAAAAAAAGAAAGGGGGTAGAGGGAATGATCCGTCCTGCTTGGAGTGCTGAGCCACTCGCAAATGAAGGCGCTGCGTGAAAAGTTTTGGAGTACGTTGTTGTGGTACTAGCAGGCCGTGAAGAAATTACTGCAAATACTAGTTTCATTCGTACAAGAAAAGCTGATTTCTGTGCATTTATATCTTGGCGGGCGGTAATAAACTCAGCTTCGCCTTTAACACGGCGCAGTGTTTGGGATAGTTGCTCGTAAGTTTTCGAATCGTGCTCATGCAATGCAATCGCCACGACAAAACATTAATGCGTTGTCAATTACTTCATTCAATACAGAAGAAATGTTGCAAGCTAAAAAAAAATATACACAGACAGACTCACAGGAAGTTCAATAATAGCTACTGTGCCTTCGTCGGTCGGCTGTCTTGAATTTTCGTTCCTCATGTGTAAGTGTCAACAGGCACAAGTGGGAACTCTGTAACAAGGAATAACATGCAAGCAACAGTTCTAAAGCGAAGCTTTCAGACATTATTTCTTGTGCAGTGTACACCTACCACCACGCGGCAGGTCTACACTTTGCCTACATAAGAAGCACTGCGAAAAACACAAAAGGAAGGCTCATCAGCGCCCCCTGCATGCAGTGTATGGCAGTTTGTGGTAGCATGCAAAACACAAGCCTCTAAAAGAACGATACTATGAGGCTGTGGTTCGTGCGAGTGCTTTGAGAATCGGCGCGGCAGCGCAATTTCAGGGTATTTTCCTTAGAAAAGAGCGTTCTCAGGTCTCCTGGTATTCGCAGACGAAATAAATTATTGCATTACACAAGTAGTCATATGTATCGGGTGCAGCTAAACTCCCACTCTGCCGAGCTGCAAGTAATTGTTTCGAGACGTGTACATTCGTTTCGAATGTGTTGGCTACCCTGTACGAGGTAAGGGAATACGTAGAAAAAAATGAGAAGAAAAAAATTATTATGTGAAATAAAAGTAACTTTTCATACATGCGGCGAGATGCATGTGAACGTTCGAAATTGCTTACGCATCCTCGATGCTTGAAAAAAGAAAAAAAAGAAGAAAGAAAGAAATGCACAGGAAATATTTCTGCTTATTGTCAATGCAAGTGAATAGCCCAATGCTTCTAGAAAGACTTGAGACATCGTTAGTTAGCATAGAAACTTAGGCCCAAACAATGAAACGTTCCTTTCCTTCGAGCGCTTCCTAACCTTACGTGAGGCCTCCTTACAGCGAAGGACCGATGGAGGAAGCAAGCATACTCTGAAAGCTCCCTTCACCCGTCCTCACGTAAGGAGCGGTTGCCGCCATGCCTGGGTTCGAGATTATCTCTTAAAAGCTTTAGGCGAACACCAGAACACCCCTATTCAATAAAAAAGGTTGTATCGTCGCACAATCTCTAAGTTGATGAGCTAATATAGAGAAGCGTGGACGCTATTTTTTAGTTTTGTTTACTAAATCTAAAGAAGCAGTGCATTACAGTGCGAAACTTGACGTGCTCTAGCAACGCTGGCACGCCGGCGTCGTGCAACGCCTAGCAACGCTTCCATGCCGCACGCGTGACTGAAACGAACGTGCCTGGCAAAACGTACCGTGCTTGCGCTTCTCCGAAGGTGGGCGACAGCACGCACGCGCAAGCAAACGTCACGTGGTTAAGCAGTGAGGCGAAGTGCTCGTTCAGGGCCAGGAGCAGCGTAAGAACGCATGAAGGTAGCTTGGCCCAAACAATAAAACGGTCCTTTTAGGGGTGTGCGAATATTGAAATTTTCGATTACGAATCGAATACGAATAAGACGAAGAACTCTCTTCGAATATCGAATCGAATATCGAATACATGTGTAGTATTAAAAAATTGCAAGAGAGGTAACAATAGCTTTATTACCCTTTTAAAAATAACATTGCATTTTACAAAGTTGCTTCAAATTAAAGAGGTACTCAATTATAGATAACGGACTCAGGTAATGCCCTCAGTCAGGTAAAACGCTTGTTACAGATTGTCGTGAAGGAAAATTAACTGCTCAATATGGCCAGAAAGTAAACGCTCTCTATGCACTGTCACATTTCTACCGGTAGAAAAGACTTTCACTAGGAACTGAAGTGGCAGGGATCGCCAAGTACTTCCGGGCGAGTGCACTTAAAAGCGGGTACCTGAAGCGGCCAATGGACTGCCACCACTCACAAGGATTCATGCCCCTTTCCAGAAGAGGCTTTTGCGCGTAGTGTGTACCTTCCCTCTCAGGGGCAGATGCCAAATGTGTCTTCTCTTTGTTCATCACTAGATCGTCAAAAGCATTCCATACACTCGATGCCACCAGTGGACACGAAGTCGACGCTGGCACGGCGGTGTCCCCATGGTGTTCCACGACGGCTTCCTGGAGCTCCCTTGTCACAAGGTTTTTCAGCCAGATCATCTGACATGATCATCTGATGAACTGTGGCCATAAAGCGCGGATCAAGAAACATGCCTAGGCTGGCCACTTCATCAAATTTCCACTCCTCACAAAGAGCCTTGATACATCTTGAATCAATGTTAGCAAACCCTGAGTTGCCTTTGCAACCTTCAAGGCAATGGGGCATTCCAAAATAATTGGAATTATAAAGCTTGGTGAAAAAGAAACCGAAACTGATCATGTCTCAAATGCCTGAAGCAGATAGACTGAAACAGAGCATACAGATAATGAGCGGATCATGCGAAGTTCTCAGTTAATAAACATGTTCTTAGGAGAATGCGGAGCAAGCATACAATTGGTTAATTGCTCAATTATTCGCAGTCTATCCGAATATTCGCCGTTTCCACCGTTATTCGGCCGTCCTCGGATATTCGTGAATTTCCGAACATGCATTTCTCGAATCGAATACGCTTCGAATATGGAAAATATTCGATTCGTATTCGAAATTCCGAATATTCGCACACCCCTAGTTCCTTTCCTCCGAGCGCTTCCTAACCTTACGTGAGGCCTCCTTACAGCGAAGGACCGATGGAGGAAGCAAGCGTACTCTGAAAGCTCCCTTCACCCGTCCTCACCTAAGGAGCGGTTGCCGCGTGCCTGGGTTCGAGATTATCTCTTCAAATCTTTCCGCGAACGCCATTATTCTATTAAAAAATGTTGTATCGTCGCACAATCTTTAAATTGAATAGCTAATATAGAGAAGCGTGGACGCTTTCTTCTAGTTTCGTTTACTAAAGTTAAAAAAAAGTTGCGCATTACAGTGCAAAACTTGATATGCTCCAGCAACGCTGGCACGCCGGCGTCTTGCAACGCCTAGCAACGCCTAGCAATGCTTGCATGCCGCACGCGTGACTGAAACGAACATGCCTGGCAAGACGTACCGTGCTCGCTCTTCTCCGCAGGTGGGCGACAGTGCGCATGCGCAAGCGAATGCCATGTGGTTAAGCAGTGAGGTGAAGCGCTCGTTCAGGGCCAGGAGCGGCGTAAGGACGCATGAAGGTAGCTTTGGAGCTACCTTATGCTGAGGAAGCACCAAGGAAGCCTTCACCGAGGGCCCCTCAGTAAGGAAGCTTTCAGAGTGACATAAGGTAGCCTCACCCCAATGAAGGCTTCCTTAGTGAGGTAAGGAAGATTTCATTGTTTGGCTTCTTATGCTGAGGAAGTACCAAGGAAGCACCAAGGAAGCCTTCACCGAGGGCGCCTCAGTAAGGAACCTTTCAGAGTGACATAAGGTAGCCTCACTGCAATGAAGGCTTCCTTACTAAGGTAAGGAAGATTTCATTGTCTGGCCCTTAGTATATTGATTAAAAGAGGCATGGAACAGTGATGAAAATTAGGAAGCGTTTGTTATTTCATTACGTTATTTCTCAGAGATCAGAGCTCTTAACATGAGCATGTGTGCTGGTAGCTATCGGTGGCTATGCATATATGAGCCATTTCGTCACCTGCATGTTGTCTACTGCTGCGTCAGCGCCGGCTAGGAAGGCGACCTTAAAAGCAACAGCTGTTTGCACCGTAGCCTTCGTATCGGCGGCTAAGTTCAGACTACGACCAACCGCCATCCAACGACCACGAAAACCGGGAGAAAGAGGCAAAGAAAGGCATTCGAATTAAAAACCGTTACTTCAAAGCTCACTCGGTCCGGCGTCGTGGTTGGGACTATCCTACAAACATCTCCTGACTGGAAGTCGACACACCGAGAGAGAGAGAGAGAGGGAGAAAGAAGGAGTTGAGGGCTGCCTTGATGATCTCAGGAGGGTGAAATGACAGGGAAGATCAGCTGCAATGTTGCCAAGTTGAGCCACGTACGACCGGAAGGCTCCGTCAGCTGTCCTTTAGTTCGCGCACAACCCCTTCCCCCCCCCCCCCCCTTCTATCCGCATCTGGACACAACTCTCCTGGATCGCGCTGCAAAGAGGGCTTCACGAGCTCATGCGGTGAAACATTCTTTCGTGCCTGCCTGCGAACGGCCCGCTAACCGAATTCAAGGTGAAGACTTCAGCATCGCGATAAAGGAGCTCGAAAAAAAGAAAGCAAAATAGGATGATGCTATTTTATTCTACTTCAACATACACTTCCCCCCGCCTCTCCTACTGGTCTTTCCTTTTTTAAATTCCTTTATTTATTGTTTCTTTTGCACCCAAGAAGAGCCCCGCCGAGACCTCGTCTCCAGAAAAAGGGGCCCTCAAGTCGGTCTTTCCAGGAACCGCGCGAAATAAACCTCGCGCCAAGCAAATGCATACTATACAGAAAATGCTTGAACGCAAATGCGGCGGGACATAGGGATGCCGCGCGTACGGAGACGGCTGCATGCATCTGCGAGCAAGACCGGTGCGTTCGCACACGCATTCACACACAGACGCGCGCGAGAGAGAGAGAGAAAGGGAAAAGAAAAGGATGTTGCGCGAGTGTGGATTGAGAAGAAAAGAAGGGGAAGTGGCGGTAATTTTTAAGCCTCGCGCGAGACCCCCACCACGCTGTCGTACCGTAAACGCGTAGTATACATACGCTCGCGTACGCTACGCTATACAAGGGGGGTGGGCACGAGAGGAAGTTGCCGGCGTCTCGCTTCCGGTCCGCGAGAGAATTCGATACGGATTTCAAGGTTACGTTGGTTGCGTACACGCCGGCATTCTCCGCCGGTTGTAGCTTCCTCCCCGCCGTCCGTCCCGGCTCTCTGCTCACCCTTTATAGGTACACTACGTAGAGCCGTACGCGTTCTCGCGTTCTCCCTCCTTTACGAACTTTCTCGCAATCTCCGCGTACAATCGGATATTATTTCCCCTCCCCTCTTAGTTTTCTTCTCCCCCCCTCTCTCTCTCCCCTAGATTTCTCTTTTATTTAAGGTTTAATTCCAGCTCCTTGCATCTGGGCGCTTCTGGTGGCGGATGGCGCCATTTTGGTAGCTCTGTTTTTTGTACTTCTTTCCTTTGATTCTTCGTTCGCTTCTCGATTTTGGCGAAGAGTCACGTGTGCGCGCCGCCGTACGGGCGCTCGCTCGGCGTTTCCACACACACGGGGAGTCACGTTTTCTGCGAGTCAGCTGTCTTCCGCTTTGGCTCGGAAGGCGCCCGCGGGTGCTGCTTCTTCGAGGTTCCGCCCGCCTGACTCGGTTCTTTCGTTTACGCGCTTCTCTTTGTTTTGTTCTGTTTCGGCTTACTCTCGGCGTAGTATACTACGCGCGTATCGCACCGCGTACAGGGGAGGAGGTTGCTTTCATTCACGGATTTCATTCATAAGGATCCATGCCGCGCTGCCTCGAGAGCGGAGATGAGATGTTGCTTTAATATTGGTAGCGGAACACCATATATATGCGTTATTTTATTCAGCCCATAAATAAGAACTGTGTCAGAAATTATTGTTCAGGTTCTTCTATTCTTTTTTTTTAGTTTGTCTCGAATTCGGTCAGTAGGAATAACCTTTGCTGCATTTGTTGTCTGGCCAGTTGGCGATCTTCCGAAGCATTAGTTCGTGATTCTTCTAAAGGGTACCCACAAAGAAGTTGTCTGTTCTTTCTTTCTCTCTCTCTCTCTCTCTCTCTGTGTGTGTGTGTGTGTGTGTGTGTGTCTGTCTCTCTCTATTTCTTTTTTATGTGGGCCTTCTGCACACATGTTTATTTCTGAGGCGGTATCGCGTACAAAACTACCCACAAAGCACTCCTGAATCGCTGTGCGCTATAGATCCCGTGTTTCCACAAAACACATAGTTGAACTTCAAATCCGAGCCCTCGGTTGCCGCCGCTGGAAACGTGAGCTACAGGCCGAGTCCCCGCGTACGCCCCATAGCGTCAAGTCGATATACTGTCGACGCCGGCTAGCGGAGAGGCGGCGACAGCTGAATAACGGCCGCTACACGTATATACGGTGACATCTCTCGCGTGTCTCTCTCACCGCCTCTTGTCCCGTCGTCAAGCGACGATGTCGTCCATTGTCTCTGCCGAGACGCGTCGGTGATGTTCGCAACAGTGTCAACTTGGAACGGAGACCGCGTAAGAGGAGACGACCGCACGCGCGCGCGTGGAAATATACATTGCGTCACCATGCCGTCGCACCACGACTGCCTTACTTTTTTTTCCCCCCTATAGCCGAGACTGCGCGCTTGAATCGCGGGGCTCTGTGCCAGTGTGGTGCGGATACGTACACCTTTGTTCTTCTCCTGCCTACACCCCAAGAGAAAGAAGAAAAACAGGGGGAAAAAAGTAAACACTGACGCAATATGCGACAAGAGAAAGGAATGGCTATTGCGACAGCGAGAAGCTTATGCGAAACGTTTCAACTGAGTGAGCGGCGAAGAATTTCGTTAGGCACCCACATACGTTGAGAGCACTGCATGGATATAATGCAAGATATGCGCGTCATTATCTGACAAACCAGCTCGGCCACGCATGCAGTGTGCGCGTGTGCATGTGTGTATTTGTATAGTTATGGTGTTGTATGATTCTCAAGCACTTTTCGGCAAGCACTTGTCAAATGTCACATTGTCGTCGCATATTCATTATCACCAGCCATACTCATTCGCTCTAACAGGGCGTAGGACCACGCAATGATTTTTTTTTAGTGAAAGTAGCGACGCGTTAAGCAAACACTTAAGTATTTTTAGCGTCGGGACGGTCTGCACAGAGAGAGGCGAATTCACCAGAGAGAACCGGAAAGAATCCATTTAGTTCCTCCACCTGACGTCATAAACGCAGGTCACTTTCCCACAAGCTTTGATGCTCGAGGTGAGTAAGGCGGAGTACAATTTAGGCCATGCACTGACGAAGCGAGACCACAGACAGCACGGATGTTACACGTCTCGGCGTCGTGTTCATCCAAATTCTCGCTCGTACTAAACTGCTTTACCGTGTACACACTGATAACACATCTTTATAACTGCAGACTTCAAGCTAGCGTCTATGCAAACGCTTATTTGTAGTTTGTATACGATCTTGGTCACCTTGCTGTGTTAACAGAAATCGTATACTGTTCACTGCAGCTGCTTTATACAAGTAACCCCGCTGTCAAAGCTACAGGCGCTGTTTATTACGGGCTGCCCAAGGTTGCCGCCCGCTAAACAAAGCGACAAAACAACTCGCACCTGCGGCAAGCCTTTGCGGCCGCGGCAGATGTGCCATCCACAAGCTGCAAGGAGCGATGAGAAATCGTTCGGCGCCGTCATACATATTCCGCCGGGCCAAGTTCGCGAAATACGACGTCGCCTCGAACGAGACACGGCCGGCACCTTCGAAGACGTTAATCGATTACGACAACGTCTCTCTGACGCAAACGACTAAAACAATAGCCGACAACACGTCCGAGACTTGAGAGATGCTTCGTCCTCAGAAGACGCACGCACGCCGAGACAAACACATGCACGCACGCACGCACGCACTCAAAATCGCCATTCGGGCGGCAAATCCCTATACGCAACCCGCGCCGAAAACCACGTTGGGCGCGCGGGCGGACTCTTATTCTGAAGGAGAGAGCGCCCACGCCGATGATAAATAATGCTTCACTTCTGGGTTCAAAAACGAAATTTAATTTCCCAATGAGTGAAAGAATGAAAAACAAAAGGGGGGGGGGGGAGAAATGCAGCGACGGTGAAAGCATACCCGTCGTAGGAGACCGAAGAACAAGAGAGAGAAAGGGGACACGTCTCGCGGACGCGTCGTAGCCGCCGTCGCAGTTCGGCGTGTTACAGGCCAAAAAATCGTTGCGAGCGAAAAAGACCGGTCAGGACCATTAATCAAGCGCTCCGTTCCCGTACAAAAATGAGTGTTGATTAACCATTGATATATTGTTGGGGAATTGTTGAAACAACTGACTTCAACAAATTTTCAAGAGCAGTTGAGTTCACTCAACCCTTGCACAACAATATTACCGTTGAGTGTTCTCAATAAACAATTTATTGGGTAATTTCTGTTGATTTTTCTAGTTATTCTTTTGTTGTGTAGCAGTTGAGTCCAGTATACAATAATTAGGACTCGCATATGAAGACATTCCAAACATGTTTTGCGATGCGTTCCAACCTCATTCCTGTCACTTTGCGGCAGGTAGGTTCTTCTTTCGCCTCGCTTTCATTAATAGAAAATTATGTGTGACCGATGGGGTGGAATCGAACGTCGGCCGTCGAGCCCGGTACTCTAACCAATAGGCCACGAGCGCGCGCATACTCCTCTCATTCGAAAGCCAGTGAGCTCTGAAATGCTTGGCGTGTGCGCCGCGTGCCACTTCCCGGTGCTGTCGCTTTGAAGCGCCTATCTCCGGGACCGCCCCACTTTCGTAGCCATTTTCGCTACGTAAAAACTGCAACGTTAGACCAGATTCATGACCGCCCAAGTTCATAACGATTTATTTCTTCGCCGGTGTACAAATGCCATCGTCGTTTTAACATACACTAGATGACATAACCATTGGTACGATCCGAAATGAGCACGTTTTGGGGAGCAGAAGAATGCGAAACTCACTTGCCAACACGGTGACTACGCGCATGTGGAGTTCCCCAAAAGTAGACACGGCGGCAGCGCGGCCGGCGATAAGACAGGTGCCGACAGGCGACGACGCTACCTTCGAGCATCGGACGCACTGTGGGAACCGTAGGATGCAAGCGCGCACACGCTACAAACATACACGGGTGAGGTCTTCGAATTTCCTGCGACGTACCCTCTGTCCATAAAGCAAATATAGTTTTTGTCCAATGTCCGTGGTACTAGAGATCAAAGAATGAACGCGCTTTGAGATCGCAGCGCGCAGCCGCTATAACAATTGACTTCAAAGAGCTTCAGATTCAGCAACAGCCGCAACAGTATCACAGCTAATCGCTGTATCTGCGGCTGCTCCCGTTTCTCGCCTTGCAAGCATCACGCGATTTATTTGAGCCTCGCCGAACGGTCGTCCTCTCCCAAGCCTGCAGGTCTCGTATGTTCAGTTAAGAACACCAAAAGGAAATGAAAGAAACACAGGTAACGGACTCTTATTGTACCTTACTTGTCACCTCGTCATCTGCAAAAACGCTACAAACTATTTCAGAAGCTTTATTTTTGTAAAAATACCAAAACTAGCAATAATTTTTATTTCTAGGTGGCGCGACAAACGTTAAGGTAGCGTTCGGGTGTGTATGTGTGCGCGCAAACGGGTGCAACCGAGCTTCGTTTTGCGCACACTTTTGCAACAGTACACATGGTTACCGCTAGTTTCGTAGTCGCATTTTTTGGTCGTAGTATTTATTGTTTACGCTATAAATTAGGTAGTTCTTAATAATTTATGAAGGTTAGTTGATAAAAAATTATTGCTAATGAATTAGTGGTTCTTAAGTGCCGTTATTTTGTGTTTGAAAGGTTTTTATAACTGAATACGATAGTGAAACCATGTGAAGCTGTGAACGGCTTTCGGACTCAGTTATTCGGTTGCAGTTGTGCGGTGGTTCACGCCTCGAGCTTCTTGATGAAAGTATTTTCTTTGCGGACATCATGACGCACATTTTATTAAATGCTTTAACGACGATAAGTGGGACGTTTATCCGGTGAAGTGGTTGGCTCACCCAACAACTAGTCTTCTACTGATGTGCGAGCCTGACGGTTTTGATGAGTTGCGCGGCAGAGGCCATGATGCCTATTGGAGAGAAGGCACCCCGAAACAGTCGCAGCCGCACTTCTGAAGATAGGTAAGTAATCTCGTTTTCTTGGTCACGTAGCCTTCTTTTCTATTTTGACATTGACGAGCGTGACATGTTAAGCACACCGTTCACTTTCTTGAAGCAAACCGCATGCCCCGGAGCAAATGCGCGCGATACTAACTCTCGCTGCCGCCGTCACTTCGTTTGAAACAATGGTAAGCGAAGAGGCCGCGGCGTCCCATGTGCGTAAAATTGCATTGCTTCATTTGTTCCTGTCTAATAATGTTTCCTTCATTTGTATGAGAGAACACAATTGGAACATAAGGATCGGCTTCTCTGCGCAGTGATAATTTTGTACAGTGGCCACGTCATTTTTCATGGCGGCTCACGTATGCCGTCTAAGCGCTTGTTATCGCGTTCCGATACGCGAGAGGCGCGCTGCCTTTCAAGGTATTTAGACAGGCACTACGAGTTTAGGAGAACCGTGACAAATAATCGTGCAGCAGGTGTGCAGCTGTGCTACGCTTGTACCACACCCGTACCGGAAGGCAGTGTTGCACTTCACGCTTACGCATTTCGTAACTATGGCGGCCTCCGTGACAATTTGGGGATCGAGGTCGTGGATACGATCCCTGCAGCGGCCGCATTCCAAAGGAGCGCAATGTAAAAACGCTCCTGCATTGTGCATTGTATGCACGTAAAAATTTCCAGGAAGTCACAATTAATACGCAACCCCCAACTACGACGTGCCTCATAATCATATCGTTGGTTTGGCACGTGGAACATCAGAATTATTTTTTTTCCGTAGCGGCTCATCGTATACCATACGGTTAGTGTGATCACCTTTTGTGCCGTAGCGGTTAAGCGCGCCTCGATTTAGGTTGCGTCTAATGATGCGGCGCACCGCGAAATATATTTCGCCTCTCTGAGATTTTCGGAGAACGGCCAACCGATTAGTCACAGCTTCCGCGCGGTGACTGTACATGGATACGCAGCGCAAATGAACAGAGGTGTGGTGACGTGGTCAGAGAACACAGCCGCCGACGGGCTCACCTTATCGTCTATCACCGCCAAAACTACCGCAGTAAGCACCTTTATCTAGCGCGGAGGTTTGCCGTTGACGACGTACCGTACAATTTTAATAAGCGATAACCGAAACATGCCACCGTTCTCTGCTGCCTCTTTGAGTTGGACCGATCCGAATATGGGTTGTTTCCAGAAGCGAACGGAGCGCCAATCGGCGCGTTGTCGCCTCGAGCTAAGCGTCGCACTCGAGCACCGTTTGCGCGGTGAAGAATGACGCGTGCATGAAGCAAGCTCACTGCACGGACGCTACCGCGCAACGCAAGGGCGTGTACGCGACGTTCTGCACACAAATCGCGCGGGATGATCGGAGCCACGCCGGAGCGCGGCTAGCTTCAAAGAAGCGGTACATGTTCTCACTCGTACAGGCACGCTCACGCTCGCATCGGTCTCGGCTTATGTTTAGGTCATCCCTTCTACTGGACTTCTACCAAAAGATTCGATATCTGTTTGGTATGGGCTATGCACAGTCGCGTGGTCTTTGGTTCTGCGAGAGAGCCGGGAATATTTTCCCCACTGTGAAACATCGCTGTGCGTGTTTTAGCTAACATTTACCGTAGCAACCCATTCCTTCCTTTTCTCGACGGCACTCGTAAAGAGTCCCAAATTTTTACTTGTCAGTATAGTGTGTACTTCTATTTCGTGCGTAGTTATGTGCAGTGCGTGGCAGATTCTTAATCCGCGCAATCTCATTTTCTGTCCACATTCCCTTCTCACAGGTTACGTATGCAGTAAATTCCCAGATGCTAAAGTGTTCTACGCCAAAAGCACCTTGGCGTCGTGCAAGAGTCACCCGTTGATATGTGGCTGATTCACTAGCAAGCTCGCATCTCTGTTGCCAATCTCCATCAAGTGGTATTTTCAACTATTTTTTGTGTTACTCTTTGGCGTACCAGCTGCTGCATGGACGCTGTGAAGGCTTACTTTCGATTTGCTCTGGCGTTTAGTAGTAAAGGATGGGCTACCTTTTGAGGGGAGGCATTTACTTTTGTTTTTGAGAATGTTTACCAGCCTAACCAAGTGATACGTGGATACTGTAAACAGCAGCACGAACAGAGGCGGACGACGAAATAGGTAGGAGCACACACGAGCGCAAGCTCTACTAAATGTTTGCTTTTGATGACAAAGGTATTAAACACACTGGTCAACTTGGCAAAGGTAAAAATCCGTGCGTGCGTGGCAGAAACAGCCACGTGCGACAAGAAAAAAATATGAAAAAGCCATGTCATGTAGAATAAACGTGCGTGAAAAACGAGAACTATCGGTCAAATCTATTGAAAAAGCGAAAGATTTGTCCGATAAGTGATACTACCCAACGGGAAATACTCTTTTGAGAACAACTTTTTCCCACTAAGGGCAACAGATAACTTGGTTACGCAATTGTTTCGTTTGTGATCAATAAAAATTGGTTCTGGAACTCCTCTGGTGTTGCGGTATAGAGCAGAAAGAACGATTCTTTCATCACAGAGACCAGAACACAAGAGGACTTATGGAAGCATTATTTATTGATCACGAAGAAATATTCATAAACAAGATTTCTGTGACCCTTAGTGGGAAAGAGTCGCTACAGTACTTCTCGTTACTATCGCTTACAGGAGAAACCTTTCAGTTTTGATGTTTTTGTTAGTTTTTGGCGCACATGTTTATTCTACAGGACGTATTTCGGTCTTTTTTTGTTGTGCCGGGCTGTGTATGCTGCGCATCCATGGCTTTTTCTTTGTGAAGTTGGCCAGTGTGTTTAAAGTCTTCGTCTTCACGAATAAACTTCTACTTGAGTCAGCGTTCATGTGTGTTCCTACCTTAATTCATCCTTCTCGTCTCTGTTTGGGTGGTTGTGAAATATAAATGTACACCGAATTGGCGAAGTATCCATAGAATTGATACATGAAGTTATTTGCGCTGTTCATTTCAGGAACAACGCTATAGGGTCTTCTCTTTGTTTTTGACACTGAGTACATTTTTCTAGTTCAATTTCAAGGAGTCCCCTCGGGAAGCCAATAAGAGTGATGATAACTTCCTTTGTGTGTAAGATTTATGAATTTCATCCATTCAAGGCATGACATGGCACATGCCTGATTGTAGGTTACAAGCATTCGTAGTAAGATCTACTTTTCGCTTGCAAGATTACTTTTCGCTTTTCGTGCGACGCATGCAAGCGGGGTCGCTAGCGCATCCAGTGCTCTTGCATAAGATGTTCCCAACAGAGCATGACACTTCATGCCCTTTTTGCAGACGGTCAAAAGGCACTCTAGCACACATCCTTGCAGAGTGCACTAAGCTCAAGAACCCCCCACCACCCCTACCCCCCACCCTCCCCAGCCCCAACCCCCCCGAGCGATGGGAGACCTTGTTGTCCAGCCCTGACCTACCGACCCAGCTCGCGCTGGCGGCTAGGGGCCAGGAACTGCTGGACACATATGGGACCTGAGAATAAGGTTCCACCCCATCTGGTGCAAGCGCGCACCACCCGTCACTAAGGGCTCAGCACAAAAGTTGATTCTCTCTCTCTCTCTACTTTTCGCTTCTCATGACGCTTCTTTGTACTGCGCTGCATTCTCCAGGCACATGAATCTTTTTATGCTCTAAGTGCATGCGTTCTTTTTCTATATGTTGGAGCGAAAATTGTAAACTTAAATATGCATATATATCATTTTCCTTGTAATCTTTTTCAACATGGGTGCGCTGTAGCTCCCTCTGTCTTTCAGTTACTGCTTTGTCCCAATTTTTATGCAACCTTTATATATTTTATGCAGCAAAATTCTGGTGCTATTTTAATAACATTTTATCTGTGAAATTGAGGTAATTGGTGTTTCGTATATGGTTTATTTGCGTTTTTCACTGTCTCAGCAATCGGGCTGTCGAGTCATTGGAACCTTTTCTCATACTGTAAGACTATTTCTGGGGTGCTTGATACTGAAAGTGCAGGTGACCATTTATTTGGCTGTTTGGAATTGTGTTAGCCATGTGTTACTACCAATTTTCTGTGCTAAATAATTATTTTTTCTCTTATCGTTCAAGGTATTAGCCTTTCCTTATCTCTTTATTGACAGAGGTAGCACTTCGTTGCTGGGTATAGGAAAAAAGGCCCCAAAAAGTGCTTTAATTAGCTTTGAGCAAGTCCAGAAATATTACCTGAAAATGAGCTCACTAAATTGAGGAAATGTCACTAATGAACTCTTCTGTACCCCAAATTAACATAATCAAATGGCGTAATGTTTGTTCTTGACTTGTGCCAGGGAGATAAGCTGCTTTCATTACACAAAAGCTTTACAAGTTTATTTCTGAAGAAAGCAATCCTGGCTTGTCAGAAACACGATTCAGGTGTTCATCATGCCCGGCAACTTTCTAAATGATGTTTCGTCAAATAATAGCTGAGTGATGTTATTTTATAAAATAATTGGGCAACATGAAAATATATATATCTCGAAGACAAAGCTCAGGCAAGTCTACTTTGGTACTTCATTAAAATTTAATCACGGTGAAAGACGTGTGCTAAAAGGTTGTATATATTTACGTGAAGTCATTCGTTTCAAGTTGGTTTTTTTGCCTTCTCACAGTCAGCCGTAGCTCTTCCTGTGATGTGTTAGTGTGCGCAACATTTTAATGTAACATATTCAGATGTCTTTTGTGTATTCACATGCAAGCAGCTCCAAGTGTTCATGTGTTCAAAGTTGGTTGTTACAAGGGTATGCTTAAGCCCTGCCTTTCGAGTCGCTTTGCCTTCTAGTCATAAACTTAAGTCGAAAGTGAAGAGCACAATGATCGTTTTGATTGGATTCATATGTATAGGTTTTTTCAGATGTATTTACACTGCTAGAGTGCTGTAGGTACTAGCCTGTGTCTCCAGGTTCGATGTAGTGGTGCCTTATGTACTGTAATAATGTTTCACGTGCACACATCTTTAGTGTAAATAAAGGTACTTCAAGTTGATCAGTCTCTCCTTTGATTTTGTTTGTGTTTGGGAAAGTTATGAGCAGGCACCGGGGCATGCAAGTGTGAACAGCGAAGCAACTTCAATATATGAATAAAAATGCACTAGCCCAACGAAACGTCAATCATATTTCAATGGCGACTTTTGAAATCTCAATGGCATCTCAACTGTGGCACGATATGCTTTTCAATGCTGTGGCAATAATAACTCAACAACAGGTCAACAGAACTACCACAACGTTAGTTCAACGCAGTATCAATGGTAACTCAACAACCATTCAACAAAACGGACACAACGGGCCGTCTAAGCACAATGGACTTTCAATGGTTACTTAACAATTACTCAACATTGAGGTACCCAATGGTGTTTCAATTCGATTTCAGTGGCCAATATTCAAGAGTGCTCAACACTCAACCCAACAATTCTCCAACATACTCTCAATAATTCCTCAATAAAAAACTCAACATTGACCAACAATATTTCAATGCCTTCTCAAGAATTTTTTTTGTACGGGTTCCTCAGTCTGCCGGCAGGCGAGCAGGCGCGCAAGCGTCTCCTTTTGCTCTCCGGGCTCCCGCGTCTTCTTTGCTGCTTCCCGCTCGGAAAAAATAATTAACGGCTTTCTCCTCCGAGGAAAGAAGTAGGGAAGAAAAAATGAGGCGGAGGCGCGTGTTTGAAAAGTAAGCAACAACGACGCCCGAGACCGCGCCGTACATATGCGTTACCTGCGCGGACCAACGGACGCGTACACGCATGCACACATGTATGGCCAGCCGGGGAAGCCACGCGGTCTCTGCATCTTGTGCGTGTCATGCCTCGGTGGACCGGCCGGCTGGTTCATTCGTTTCACAGTTCGCCGCTAATTTTGCGCACCGCGGTTCATAACGCTTTGCTTGCTTGCTCGCTCGCTCGGCGAGTGATGTATTTTTTTATTCTTTCTTTTTTTGGTGATCAAAATGAGCGCCATTTGGCGACCGAGCCTCGAAGAAGACCCGAGAAGCAATGCGCACGTTGCTCGAATGGTTTCGAAGTTTCTGGGCCGGCATGCACGAAACACGAACTGTCCGTAAGGGCGAATTCCAGAGAATCCTGATACTGGACTAGTGAAGATTAGTGAAGATTAGATTAGTGAAGCCGACTTGCCAGTGGTAAAGAGAACTTACGAGCGAAAAAAAAAAATAAAGCTTCGTGGATTCAATCTCTGATGTACGCAGTTCACCTTTCCCACCCGACATGGTTGCTCGATGGCTAAGGCGTTGTGCGGCTCAGCGTGAGGTCAGGGGTTCGGTTACCAGCGACGGCGGCCGCATTAAGATCGGGGCTGAATCTAATGACGCTCCTGTACTTCGATTTAGGTTAGGTTTACATTTAAGTGTACTTGGCCTTAGTGTGCTGGTAAAGAAACCCGGGTGGTGAGGAAACTACCGAGGCCACCTAACTAGATGCCCCCTAATAAACCACTGTGTTGTTTCGGGACCTTAAGTCCATAATTGCTCTAATTATCGTTTCTCGTTGTGCGTTCATGCGTAACCGCCTCCGACTCCTAACGTGAATTGTTTAATCGGTTTGCTCGCTCTTGGTGTGCGCTATTGAATATTAGTGTTCCGCCGAAGTGCAGCGAACTAGATATGTCACCTCAGAGGAGCCACGGTAACAAATTAGTTTCGATACCGAAGAGACCACGAATGGATGAAGCCAAGAGAAGCACTCGAACTAAGTTCGTGTCCATGAAGATTCAAAAATTAATTCCTATGTTCATTGAATTGTTTGTTAATGAGCACTAAAGCAGCGTTTGGGTACACAGTGAATAAATTGAAGACACAGAAAGGTATCAAGAACAAAACACGCATAACTTAGAGGAGTGTAACTCAGTACTTTCCTTTAAGAAAAAAAGAACACAGGTATCATGTATGAAAGATGTCAGCATCGTTATTATGCCTCACAGTGCTAAAAAAAAGCATGAGCCATTTCACTTTGTGAAGGTGGTTGACCAGAGAAGCTGCTTAGCACACAACACGGAGGTGACACATAATTTTGAACAACGGTACGAGCTCGTCCGTTGTCTCGATAGGTGGTCATCATGACGATAGGTACGCACACTCATTTGTCTTGATCGGTGGGGTCATTATTTCACTAGCAACAGCAATCACATTATTTGATAATGTTAAATCGATGCACGTACGCCCCTGGGTGGTCGGTTGGGCCGGATCGGTGTGGCGTCGCAAGGGATATGTCTGCAACATGTGACGCATAAACCACCCCCTCTTTGGTACCGACACATCCACACTGAAATCACCGACAACAGGGGTAGTGTCATCGCAGCTAATTCACGCAAAGTGAGTAGCCATGAACCTTACGGGACTATAAGTTATTGCATTTTTTCTTGCTTACGGGAGTGTGAATGCTTACGGGGGCATGAACCCTTGATGATGATAGTTTTTGTTCACAGAGAACAAAAATGGACGGAACCTTAGCCATATACAGATTCGCTGTAATAACGCCGTGAGTGATAATCCATCAATAAATTATTATCCCTGCAATGAAAATGCCTGAGGACCGCTGTGACTCTGAGGACGGCTGTGACTATGACGAACCGAGCCGAGAACCACCGGGAACTTGGGAGAGAAATCGTGAAAGCGATTGAAACCGAAATTTCGTGCGTCAATCTCATCTGTGTACTGTTCCCACCTGCGTGCTCTGTTGATCTCATAAGATACGTACCAACCTCGTATGCCCCTTCAGCTCTTGGAAACTCCGATGTGTTGTGTACTGTGCAGCCTATATAATCTCGCCGTTAATACAGCATGCCTATTTAGGTTTTCCAACAGGCAGCTTTTCCAGTGTTTTCCAGCCATTTTCATTTCCCGAGAACGGCGACAAATTATTCGTTGAAAGACAAGCGTACGCAACGCAGTCTTCAACGTGTCCGTGCTAAACGTGGACGTGAAGACTTCACAAGCGGGGACATTCGCTTCAGCACGTTCCGTGGATGAATGCCAAGAATACGCGGTAAAAAAAAGAAAAAAAAAGAAACTCCACTTTGGACATTGGCGTGTTGTTTTTACCATGCGCATTTCTTTTTTTCTTCTTTTTGGTGTCGGTGTTTAATTACGTGCAAACACAGCGTTTACAACCGCGCGATAAGAGCGACCCCCCCCCCCCCCCCCCCCCGTCTGCGCTCACATGTGCGACTGTATAAGCGAATGCTAAAAAGGAACCGCGCTTCAAAAAAGCTGCGCGCTGGCATCATCCATTTATAATTTCAATTAGCGGGCCCGCTCAGGACCCGATAGAGCCGGACTCGGAAACCTAAGCTCACTGCAAGAAGGCGAGACAACTGAAAAATAAATATATACATATATAATTACACGCGACGCGAAAGAGAGATAGCCGCAGAAGCACGCACATGCACACACGCGCGCGGGCGCGTGAGCAAGTCGTGAAAAACTTATTAACGAGGCAAAAGCTCGCCGAAAAGCAAGCGAGCCCTGTCCGCTCTTTAGCCAGGGCGGCGAGCAGCTGGCGTACAGCGGTGGTGAAGGCGTCGTCGTCGTCGTCATCGAACCGTCGGCACGGGCATCAACAAAAGAAGCGACTCGGCGCGCGCGACCGCGGCTTCCCACTCGAGCAGCTGCCCCTGAATTTGTGATGCGCAACCTCCGTCTATGCGCTCGCCACGGCTGTAGTGTGTGTATACAGCTATAGCGCCAAAAAAAAAAAAAAAAAAATTTGCGGGATGCAGGTTCCGCGAGAGAAACCTGAATTTCGGCGTCGTTACTCTTTTCAAGTGCGTGTGCGTGTGCGTGTGCGTGCGTGTGCGTGTGCGTGTGCGTGTGTGTGTGTGTGTGTGTGTCAGCTTGGCAGTTTGCCAAGCTGATGACGACACTGCCATACTTGAAATCCACGTATAGAAGAAGTAGGAGTGTTTTATTTCTATTTTGAACATACATATCAAGGAGTCGTGCAGATAAAGATGCCCCCGAGTATAATACTGCAATGAGACCGTTTGTATTTAAATACATAAAGCATACGACTATTAGGAGGATACAAGCAGTTGTAGCATTATCATCTATAGTAAAATAAGTAAAAAAAATAAATGAAGCAGAACAAAGATGAAATACATAGAAGTGATGCATGGAAGCAGAATTACCTCTGTTTTATACATCCATACAGAGAACGCTTAAAAAAAAAGAGGAGCACAGTTAGCCTGTCTTACGGGACGGGAAACGTAGGCGCGGCTGCCATGACGAAACCATGCACGATAGACAAGCCCTTGCAGGTGCAGCTAGCGAGTTGTCTTCGTTTGAACCACGGCAGGCACCGCCAATAGTTGGGCAGATAAGTGATGCGATGAAGAGTCCTTGAGAATTTGGAAACGGGTTACTGCAACACGGTGCAGCCAGCGTATGAGCCCGATTTCTTGAGTGTCGAAAACTTACAAAATCTTATTCCGACTTTGATAACTACGATGTACACTTGTGGAAATAATGGGCTTTTTCTTTCCTCTCGAAGTTTTGCACATATCCGTGTTTCCGAAATCTGCGTCGATACAGTGTTCCCGTGACTATACGGGCGTCATTTCTACTTTAACATGAATATTGCGTTTCAGCGAACTTGTGAAGAATACTTGTCTCTGTGTATTTATACTGCTCGCCCGTATGTGAAGTATGAAAGTGTATTGTTTGTTATAATCTTTCTATTCATTGTTTGTAGCTGTTTTGGAACACATATACATATTAATAAGAGCGGTGTTGCCGCCACCAGCTATAACCCACCACCGACTCCTTGAACACAGTGAATATCATTAATAATAAAAAAAACAGCATTACAATGTTGGCCGCGTATGCACTATAGTGCATGTAAGAAATTGAATTCCAAGGAGCTCACCCTCCGCCCCCCCCCCCCCCCCGCCCCGTGTCGGCTCAATATCAGAATACAATCAGTTGTCTTCCAAGATACCGCGCCGCACGAGACTTTGCGAGTCTCGCTATAGTCGGTCCAACTGAGCAGATGCTTAGTCACAATGCAAGTGGAGAAACACCAGCTACGCAGAAAAGAAATAAGCCTACATCGTCGCACCGTGCACAAGATAATATCGTAAATGAATTAAAAAATACTATCGCATAATGGAAATAAACTGAATCGAATTGAGTTTATGCCGCCTTGTGCTGTCCCCTCCGTAAAGAAACTCGCATCGCAACAGACAACCGATGCGCCGGCACGCCAGAAAAAACAAAAACAAAAAAGAAAAAAATCATTGTAGTCGTATTCGTGCGCATGACAGCCATTAAATAGTGAGTGTGCGACTACGAAATGGCGCATACACGCTTGCACTAACAACAGCGCGCTCAGACAGGAGCTAGACTCCGTTTGACCAGCGGTGTCTGGATAGGTGTGACCACCCATCTCACTACGGGCACCGGGCAAACAAAGCGGACGAGGCGCCATGGGCCACATCGCACAGAAGGCGGCGGTGCCAGAAGCACGGCAAAAAAAGGACAGAAAACAAAAAAGAGCACGCCATCTCTGAGTTGTCACAGAAGGCATCGCGTTATGCGCGCGTGCAAAGGCGCATTCCGCGACGCATTATGTGCACAGCAAACGTGGGCCTCCGCGTGCGCGTATAGTTAAGCCGACGAGCGAGAGACAACATCCGAGACCGATGGTCGTGACGCATCGTGGGTTAGAAAGATGGGCGAGAGTCCTGCTTAAATATCGATCGATAACTCTCGGGGATGATGTTATAGTTTCGCTTTTTCGGAATCATGCTCACGGCGTCCATACTTCCGCGCTCAGCTGGAACGATGTTATGCTCGAATAACCGTGCACTCGAGAGTTACGCGTAGAGTAAATAATAGTGATAGTAGTATTAATGAGGTTCATATAGGATGTGTGTTACTGCTTTCGCGAGACCGATATCCGTTGGGACGCGACCGACGGTGATGCAACTGAAAATGGTCAGTTAGTATGGCGCGCATGAATATGTCGCCACCAAGTGACTTGTCGAAAGAATTCGCGACCAGGTGGAATCGGTCATCTTCTACGTCATGTCGTGTCGTAGACATACCGGCGGGCACGTTGTGGAGGCATGTTTCATCGAAGACGTGCACTGGCCAATCATGTTAGCAGTGCATGAAACCTGCCCTCGGTAGGGTTTTAAAGAGGCGGTAAAGGTAAGCATTGCATCAGTTTAGAATGATGATCATCATTCTAAACTGATACAATGCTTATCATCATTCTAAACTGATGCAATGCTTGCCTCGAGTGCCTCGAGTGTTTAAAAAGTGCCTCGAGGCACTTTTTAAACAAAGCTTTCGTTAATTTCGCCTTAATAGGCTGATTATTAGAACAAATAAAGGTTAAATTTAAAACATTTTTTTTTAGTTAGCATTTGAGCTGTTGCGGCTACAGTTATATTTACAGAAAAATATCAACTTTGGTCTTAGGTGGCGACGGAGCCTTCAAATTCTAGAGACGTCAGCCATGACATCATGAATTTTGGCAGCATCTCCTCGGGGCTAAGTAATTTTCCATCACCGATGATCGACTGCACTGTATCCTGTAAGAGCCAAAGACCAAAGTTGATATTTTTGTGTGTGTGTTTGTGTGTATTGGAGTGCTTACCTTTTTGTGCTTTTTATTGGCTTAGTAAAGTGCTCCTCACTGTAAAAGCATTCTTTTCTTCTTTAGTATTATAAAAGGGTAGTTTACCCATAGAGCTCAGATTGCTTTTCTTTCCAGGGCCTCTGATTGTGACAGAGACACCGAAGAAGTGCGTTTCATAAAGTCTGATCCCAACAAAACCATAGTTTCGCTCCAGGATGCGCTAGACGCTCATCGACTACTGTTTGTGCAATGCTTATGGAAACATCCAATGTCCTATAGGTAGGCCTTTGCACTACTATTACTGATAATAGTCTATATAATTCCGATAGGCAAACTTATTATAATGGTCGATAGATAGCTTTTTTATAGACATATGCCTTATTAAAAAAATTACAGAACAACAAAACAATCTACAATAACTCTACAAAAAGTCTACAATTATCTTAAATTTATTTTACAAGAAGGACGAACAAGACAGACACAAAATAAGCAAATGTCAGTTAAAATTAAATATAATCAAAGATGGCAGGTATCAGTGCCGGCGGAAGTGTGAAAGAAATCTCACACAAAATCTAATCAAAGCGAAAAATTGAATTTCTTTTTGTTCCCCTTCTCGCTGCCTTAACTGCACAATATACCCTACACTCGACTCCAAATACAACCGCCCTCGCGACACGTGCAAATGCGCGTCTAACACGCAAGCTGAATGAAAAGAAAGTTTAAAAAAAGAAGGAGAGAGAGAGTGAGGGAGGGAGAGAGAGAACCGTAGTTCGTGCGATCGGGGCCGTTCTCTTTCGAATAGACCTTTGCCCCGGCCGACCTTTCGTTATAGCGAGCGCGGGATCGGGGGCTTGCGCGTTATACGCGCAAGAGTCTAACTGCCTGCGCGCTGTTTCTTGCAGTGCGAAAGCTTAGATCGCGCGCCCGCGCCCTCCGAACGTACGTTCGCAAGCAGCTCCATCTCCCGCTCCCACCCACCTACATTTTTTTTTCAATATCGTATACATACATGCATCGACTTGTGCCACGACCGAGTTCGCTTTTTTTTTTTTCTGGGGAAGCACGCACGCGCGCGTACGCGCGTTGCTCTGCATAGCCGCATTAAATTTTCATCGTCCTTTAATGCTGATTTATTCCAGGGCGAGCACGGCGCGCGCGGCAAACCGAGAGTTTGGCTGGGGCTGCGTGCATCGGCAGAACATAAAGTAATAAAGATAAAGTACTAAAAAATCACGAAGAACGAGAAAAAGAACAGAAAGAATCTCAAAGAAGGAGTATAGGGAAACACAGTGTGATCGGATCGTGGATATATTGAAAGGAAATGCCTTGTGGGGGGGAAGGGGGAGAAAGAAAGGTGGAAGATATGGAAGTGTTGGGGATAGCAGGGCCGTAAATATGAGCGAGGCAAGCCGGAACGGCGTCGAAATGAGAAAAGCCGTAAAAAACGAATGCAACGGTGGAAACACGACGTATCGGGAAGGAAAGCGACGCATTGAGAGAGAGAATATGGGCTCGGTCGTGTCGGGGTCAGATGTTCTATCACGGCTCGCATGCGGCTCCGGGGAAAGCGTTTAGAAACACTTGTAGCTAGCTGCCTGTGCGAAAGAAAGAAAGAAAGAAGGAAAGAAGGAAGGAAAGAAAGAAAGAAAGAAAGAAAGAAAGAAAGAAAGAAAGAAAGAAAGAAAGAAAGAAAGAAAGGAAAAGGAAGACAGACGAATGCTTTCCTAGGGCGAAAGACCGCGGGGGAGCGTAAAGCAGCGTCGAAAGCTTTAAAGACTGCAGCGGAAGCGATACGCAACTCTGAGGTTTAGTAGTGTTCTCGGCTAGCTTCTGTTTCAAATGGCGAGTACGGCGATTTCTTAGGAGAGCGGGCCACGCCACCTACACACCCAATTTACACGGCTACTTTGGCGACCTTATTTGGGCAATGAACGTACCTTTATTTTGCACACGATATATATATATATATATATATATATATATATATATATATATATATATATATATATATATATATATATATATATATATATATGTATATATATTGTTATGGCTGAGGGAATCACGCGGGCCCCGGTAGTAAAATGAAGAAAATGGGTACGACGTAAGTTGAAAGCAATATATTGGGCTGACGCATCGGCTAGTGGACCAGCCCTTGTCATATATATATATATATATGCGTGTGCGTGTGTACGGTTAACACACGCATAGTACAAACGCGCCGTTGATAGAAGAACGACAAACAAATAAAATTTGCCCGTCTTAACATAAGGCACACAGATCTGGATACGAGAAGCGAGATAATGACATGCCGAAAGCCGGAAAAGGGGATTTAAAGCCCATCTTACGTGCGGGGTCTTGCAGTACGCATAATCGAGTTTAGTTTCGTCCGTAGACTTCTTACCTCTTACGGAACAGCCGATTAAAGAAGCCGTGGCCGGCAATAGCAAAGCCGGCAGCGCAGTGGCGTAGCTAGGTCGTCCGGCACCCGGGGCCCATAGGTCTTCTGTCACCCCCCCCCCCCCCCCCCCCCCGGCTGTAGTCGAGGAAGGCGAGGTTATGAACAAGTTCCGGGTGTTTTCAGACGTACATGGCACCCCCCTCCCCCCCACAGGCCCCTTGCACCCGGGGCCCACGGCCCCCCGGCCCCCCCTGTTGCTACGCCACTGCGGCAGCGACATCTTGTGGTGCTTCGACCAAAATGCAATGCGTTTCAAAAACCTCGGAGGACGCTTAAGCTTCGCCTTTAGGAGTGGATCGAAGGCGATAGCATTCAATGATCCCTGACTGCTGCGCACGCTTCCCGGCAACTGCAGCTCATGTAAGCGTAATGTTTACCGGGAAGCGATGGCGGCGGACGCTACGCTCGAAGGCTAGCGAGCTTTCCGGTAGAAACGCGGCCTCTTGCGTGGGCCGATCCCGGAGGCAATGCACAGCCGTGCGAAAAAAAATAGATCATTTTCAGGTTTTTCGTATTGTTTCGCACTTCTAATATTTCAATCTGATAAGGCTTAACATAAAAGGCATGCGCCATTGGCGTTTCTTTTTTTTTTTCAGGACATGCGTTCGTAGGCCATCATTCTGAATATTCTGAGGAATAACTTTCTCAAGAAAGTAAGATAAGGCATTGGCAACTTTAACGATAGAAAAGCGCGGCAATATAACCCGCGTATACCGCATGTCATATAGCAAGGCGTGAGATATACATATAGCATATATGCGGCAATATGCATACTGCATATATACGGAAATTTTCGCTCACAGGACGCCAGCGCGGGTTACGACGCCGACACCGGATTTTTTTTTTTTTGCGACACTTCGCCCTTAGCGCTGTCGCGTTAAAATCTTTAGGTTGCGTTAGTTTTACGCTCGAGACAAAAATAAT
Organism: Dermacentor albipictus; assembly: GCF_038994185.2. Lineage (NCBI taxonomy): Eukaryota > Metazoa > Arthropoda > Arachnida > Ixodida > Ixodidae > Dermacentor > Dermacentor albipictus. Next base: position 56,911,336 of record NC_091826.1, on the reverse strand, counting down.
AAAAAATCTGCATGTTAAGAATTAGGTTCCTACGAACGGTTTATATCAACAGTTAAGTAAATATGGCAGGTCACCGCTGTGCGTTAGCTTTCAGTGATGGTTAAAGTATGCGTCACAAGATGTGGCTAGCATGCTACCGTAAACCTCTTGCGGCTCTCAGTGAACCAGGTATTCTGCAAACTGTAATCGGTTTACAGGCCAACTAGAACTATCTGAAGTAAAGTCAGCCGCAGAAGTTTACCGACTCTGGCATTTGAGAAAAATCCGAATACATCCACACCTCCGGAACGCAGCTTGTTCGGTTTTCTAGCGCGCACTAGTGTGTGTAGTGTGCGTAGTTACTTTTGAAGGAGAGGAAGAGAGAAGTGCAGTGCCGTAACTTTCTCTCAGAGGAGGACACCTCAACAGCACTGCACAGGGAAAGGAGAGTGGGGAGAAAAAGATCAGGGAGAGAAGGAAAAGAAGGCGAAAAAAGAAATAACAAGAATGTTAAAGTAGCAATGCGGGGCTCACAGCCGCGCTCGCAGCTGCGTTTCACGCACAAAAAGAATGGTGCTGCGAGGGCTTACTAGCTACGGGTCGCAACTTCTCGTAAATTCATCCTCTTCTCAGATCCCACTGTCCGTAAAGTTTTGCACTTGACTGTAAACGTCATACACGGAGGGAGCTCCGAGGGTTTCGGACGGAAATCGGGCTCTGCTGTGCATCCTATGTCGAAAACCTTATACCAATTAGCTGCTGTTTCGACGCTTATACTGTAAAAGTTGTGTCACACATGTATGAGTGACAGCGATTATACAGCGGTTGTCCCATGTGTCCGTGCACCGCATACGCTCAATAAACTAAACAACGCATTTAAGCGTTAATTAAATCGGCACAGAGGCCTTGGTTAGAGCATGATGCAAGCAGGTCTGCGTTGTGAAGCTGCACAGGCAGGATGCCAGCAATGCCAGCGAAAGGAGCTTCAGATTAAGCATGTGTTGTTTTTCTTTGACACCTGCGGAAAACGCAGTACACGGGGTACTCTAACATAACGCTACTATCACAACGAAGATCTTCGGGTTTGGGATACGAACCCGTGACCAAATGCGCCGCAGTAGAGCGCCATCACTTCGGCTATAGTTTAACGATAGCAGGAAGTTATCAGTCAGTTTTAAAAGAAAGAAAGAAAGAACGATTTGGAGGGAGTACTTAAATGGTCATCTTTTCTACACAAATCGTCGTATTGACCGATTTGCGTTAGTCCTAACCGTTCAATATTCTTACAAGCTGCAGAGGTGAATGGGCAACCAGCGCTGAAGCTTCGCGTGCCGACAGCAGCGCCGTAACACACAGCCTAGCGAGCGGTAGACACAGTTTCGAGTAGCACACGCAGTGATTTCGTGTCAGCAAATTCACCGATTGTCTTGAGTCACACTTTTCACGGCTCCTCAAACGGCAGGGAACCGTCGTGCTAGGACGTAGCAGCGCATGCGCTCTACGCAGCGCGCATGGCCATGGACAGAACTTGGCTGGCCGCATCGGGCTAGACAAACATTGATACAGGCGCACGTTTCTTATCGCTAAATATGTCGTGCCATCTTCGTAGCCTCCCTATCGGACGGTTTCAGCATATTTTAGTAACACATGAAAAATGTCGTAGCGCCTCCTGGCCAGCGCTGGTTCCCCATATCAATGCTGGCATGCAGCAGCGGGTACCTACACTGGTATCGTTCACTACACTCGTGGTTCAGTGGCTACGACGTTCTCGTCCTGACGATAAGGCTGCGGGTTTGGTTATCGACCGCGGTGCAAGCCTTCACGCGAGGGTGAAAGAAGAAGAAGAGAGAGAGAAAGAAAGCTCATGGGCACATTGATAAAGGCGCACATTTGAATACGCCAGTTGTCCAATATAAACCTATAGCCCTCCACTACGGTGTCTCTTATAGCCAATATGTTGGTTTGGCGCGTTTCACGAACGAAAGAACGAATGAACGAACGAACCAGTGATGATGCAATTCCGCCTTTTGCAATTGTTCCTTTACCTTGTACAATGTATCGAGCTAGTCCCGAGCATTTTTCTTGCTAAGTCAGAAATTCACCATATGCTTAAATAAATTTGAATGTTGAAGTACGCACTGTCACACCAGATTTGCCACGCTTGTGCTTCTCCCACTTATTATTGTTATTTCATTTTACGCTGCAGTTGCTCCTTCAAGAGTCGCACAGATGACATAAGCATAAAAAAAAAACGTAGACGTAAGGAGTGAATCTAAGAGAAGCGCCTCTCCTCTGGTCGTCTCGGTAAGCCCCGCGTATCCAGCATCGGGTCCCTACACCGAACGATGGGATGCCAATTCTCGCAAGAAACTGCCTAAAGCCCCGCGGGTGTCTCAGAGAGCGTTAGAGAATGAACGACTTGCGGCTTCTGCGCAGAGGAGAAGGGGTTAGCAAGTTTCGGCCTGTCAACCGCCCGCGCTTAGCGCGAATCTTCGAAGAAAGGAGCCGAAAAAAGGAAAAAGAGGAAAAAGCCTGAGCGCAGGATGAGCAGGAAAGATTGCCGCGTCGTTCGAGCTGCAATCGGAATACCAAAGCTCGGAGAGTAAAGAGGGATGGGATGGGGAACCAGGAGACTATACGGTGGACAGTAATGAAATAGAGCGCGCCATACTAGACATCGCGATGGGGAGAAGTGGGGAAAATAACGCCGTCAGAGGGCAGGACGGGCGGATGCGGGGAGAAGGAAGAGAACAGAGTAGCTGCGGCGCTGGCGTTGAATCGGGCAGGCCGACGCGTTGGTTTCTTGCCGAGGAGTTGCAGGGGCGAGGATTACACGGGAAACAGAGGAGAAAGTAAGAGCAGGTGGAAGAAAGAGAGAGAGAGAGAAAGTGAGAGCGAGAAAATAAATAGGCGAAGAGGGAGATACGGTTCGGCAGACGAAACAAAAGCGACTCCGCCCAATCCAAGACGGGCGAAATTGTTTCCGAGCCAAGCGCGGTTTCTACGAAATGAAGAGCGTCGTTTTCGCCTCCTCATCCTCTTTTACGCGTGCAGCACCCCTTCCCCAGCTCCCCCCAACAGACGCACCGATCGTATACAGATGCATGCAGCAGTCACCGTGGTACATCGGGTAGCGAGGAAAGAAAGAAAGAAAGAAAGTTGAAATGGTGCGGTTTGCCTTTCATGGCACGTTGCAAGGCGCACTGCGAGGGTTACGTCATGTGGCGCTCGAAGCCATCTCGTCAAAGTTGGGTGCCAAGGAAGCGGCTAAAACACAAGAGACGGTTGCCCGTTCAACGTAAGACGAAGGAAGAGCAGCATTCCCCTTTCCTACCAGCCCCCCTCCCCCCCTCCAATCTCCAAACCTCTTCCTCCGAAAGCGGAAGTGGCGCCCCCCAACTCTCGCTGCGGGTACTGCAGCAGCTGCACAGGGAACCGCTGCGGTTTCCTGCGAGCGGCAGTGCAGAGAGGTGCACGAAACGTGATCCTACGGATGGCGCCGTTCGTGCTTTTGTTTTCCTTTTCGTATTTTACGTGGCGCAGCCTTGTGAAGGGCATTACTAAGCTGTGCTATCCGTAATAGGAAAAGTATGGCATGATGTAATAGTGGGATGGTCGGTCTGCTTTATTTCGGTTATCAGCCATGGACATCAACAGTGAACACACAGTTGAGGTACTTAATTGAGGCAATACCGAAAAAAATACGCCCATCCGTCGTTCGTGCTTTTCTTTTTTTTTCTTTTCGTATTTTACGTAGTGAAGCCTTGTGAAGTGCATTGCTAAGCTGTGCCATCCGTAATGGGAACAGTATGGCATGATACAAAAGTGGGACGGTCGGTCTGCCTTATTTCAGTTACCAGCCATGGACATCATCAGTGAATACACAGTTGACTTACTTATTGAGGCAATACCGAGAAAAATACGCTAGGGGGAAAGAGACCATCAGGTTCAAGAAGAACGTAGAAACCACGAAGCATGTACTCGAGCGCATTCACAAAAATGTTTAAATGACGGCTAAGAAGAAATTTAATTTGGGAAATAGTGCCAATAAAGTAATAATTTGTTGTTTTACAGTTTCAAGGACTTAGGTACCTGTTTATAAAGCTCGCAGGAAAATCCGAATCTTCCCAAAGAACTAATACGAAGGCGCACGTCATGATATCATGAGCACTGCCACGGATGTAGAGTATACTACAGTATTCACGAAATCCGTCAAACCTCCAGGGTAAGCATGGCATAGCTTCGTAACTATAGATGAAAGTGAGGTACTGTCATATGCCGGACTGAAGCATGAATCTACAAAGGAACTATACGGGGAAGCTACATATACTGAAATCCGTATGGGTTTTCTCTGTAGCTCCATGTTACAATCCGGTGGCTGAGAATTGATCCCTTTCATGAACCTTCCTTCACAATGGGGGCTTATGGCAGAACTGATTTGCTGTTTCCGTGACTTCAGACAAATATTTACGCGCGTACTCAGGTGGCGGTCATCGAATGCTTAGTTCGGCGTTTTCTACGCCTACGAATTCAGTCATATTCCACTGAGTCTGGTCCCCAGCAAGCTGTAGTTCAGTACATCGTTTGCCCAGCACCGCTGCCTATATCCGTATCGTTTACGATCTTCGCAGAAACGAAACAGCGGCCAAGTGTGGCAGCTCGTCGCGACGCCCATAGCGATCACTCCCGTTCGCACTTAGTGTGACGTCAGTCATGCGTAGTGTGATTACGACACCCGTAGTGTTGCGTTAGCACGCGTACATAAGCGCGTACCGGTGTATAATCACGACCAGACACTGTCTCTCAATCTTTTTTTTTCTTTTTGTTTGCTGATGCAGTCGCTCTGCGAGCGGCAAGGGTGTGCCGAATCTCGCTCGACAATTGCGCTTGGTGCGACAAAAATAAATGGCTATAAAAACCGTCCCTATACGTTCGAGCGCTGCAAACGAGAAAACGAAGATCGCGATGGCGAAGGGGGAAGAGGAACCACAGGGGAAGAAAAAAGAAGGAGGAGGAGGAATGAAGGTGTTGTCGCTTAGTAGGAATGGCTTCGAGAATCGGGGGGGGCCCCCTCCATGAACGGCGTCGTCGGAACGGCACTCGACGAAACACGGTAAAGGCGGGAAAACGGCGACGCCCCCTATTAAAGCTTACGACCGCGACGCCAAGGCGATATAGCGGCGATTCTCCCTCTCCACCCCTCCTCTCCACCCCCGGTGTGACGCATCGCGCGTGAAATGGCCGCACCACGGCGCGAGGTGCCAGGTTCGCCGAACCCAATCTCGCCTTAGCACCGTCGTTACATACACCGTGTTACCCGGCCGTCAGCTTCGAGAGTGCGACTGCGAATGGGGGCTGTGTTATTGCAGGTTCGGCAGAGACCGACTCGGTCGCCAACGTTTGTGTCTCCGAGCGTCAGGGTTCGTGTTACCGCCGATGCTAATGGTTAGCCGTCGCGACGTTCGCGGAAGTGAGAAAGCCTTTTAGTCGAGTCGGTTACGTTAAAGAAGGTCTCACTCTTTTCTTTTTTTCAATCAGTTGCGAGCTTAATGACATCGAAGACGAGTTGTGGTTCTGACGCGCGACCCGCTCATGAGCGGAAGACGAGACCTGCCCTATTATCCAGTGACTATAAAGTTTGGTACTAGTTCTCTCGTTTAAGTCAGTATTGGTAGATACCGTGAGTTATCGTCGTTTTCATTAGTACATTGGAAAGAAGGGACACGGAACGGCCTTCTTAAGGTCAACGAACGCCTGGTAGCTTTCTTCTGTCATTGTACGCTGAGGCAGTAAAGGCACACAACTACAGAGCAATCGATTGTTACTGCGCCATGATTCTAGGCAGGGGCACAATTAGAAGATAACACGATGACAACACTGGAGTACACGACATAACGAAACGTCTGAGAAGAATTCGACGGAGTGATACTTAATATTTATACTGATACTGAATATAGAGAGGTAAACAAGCGCCATGATTTCACTTAACGACAATAACAACACATATCACGCGCCTTATAGTGGTAGGAAAATGCAGAATAAGTCGCGAAACAGTGGTTCATCCTTGTACTTCTCTGGCATGAAACACCAGATGCGATTACTGCGTTGTTCGCTCGACGATATTTGCAAGCAAGATGTGCACTACGGGAGCCAAGGCAGTATTGTGATTAATGAGAATTGAAATAATATTTCGCAAGGACACGCGTAGAATTGACCCCGACATATTTCGGCCTCAACAAGCCTGAAGCTTACGCAAAGCAACGCGTTGGCTAGTTCAACCTTAACGCTATTTTCGAGATCTTTTCCAACGAATACTAGGCACTGAGATCTGTGGCACAGTACAGGAGACCGCTGCGTAGAAAAGAATTACACAGGAAGGATAAAATCCACAAAAAAAGAAAAGTTGTCACGTGGTCCTACGTGAGATCACTAACAGCACTGGCGAGGCGCAGGCCTCCACCATATTTACCTGCCCCACCCAAACGCATGCGACAATTTGGTGGTGTGTACGTGTCATCATCCACTCGGCCGCGGAGCTGGTAAATCCCCGAGGGTTCCCTTCCTAAGCCTTCTTGGGGCGGCAACATCTCTCTTATTTACTTCTCTGTCGGTGCCGCGTGATGTCAACGGGGCCCAGACGCTACACAAACAAAAAAACGCCACAACAAAAGCGTTCACGGGGAAGGAAGCACAAAGCCGTAGGCGCCTCTTGGCGTAGTCCATTGTTTTCCCGCCCTTCATGGCCCTATAAAACTTGCACGATTTCTCGACAGGTGTCATAACCTGACGCGGGGCAATGAATTCCAAACAGGAGGGCCCGACCCGGCTTAGCGACGCCAGCGACGCTGCGCGGTCAAAGGATGAACTAAGCATGTGACGCGCCCGGACGCGCGGTTGCCGGCAAAACGACAGGCTTGACGCGGCCTGTCCGCGCTTGGGTTTGTGGCTGAATATCATCGCACACACGCACGCAAGCACGGTAAAAGAAAAAAAAAAGAACAAGAAGCCACGTTCTCAAGACAAAGCACAAACAAACAAGTCGACGTCTCA